>NC_143242.1:3280328-3588596 GCF_009617815.1 Ciona robusta | reverse complement strand
GCTTCAATTGCAGTTTTTCCTCGGGACCGGTTTCTTAATAAATCCAACCTTGCTTCTTGTTCAGCAAGAGCAGCGCGTCGAGCTTGTTCCTTCTCCTGCTGCCTTGCCTCTTCTTCATCTTTACGTACTTTGGCAACATTGTCTTTGTTCCGAACATGCCAACTCTTTTTTGGAAGAATGTTCATTTTTGCTGCAAATGAAAATAATATACAATGGTAAATCATAGAAACAATCAAACATTTTAAAATGAACAAACGAACAAAAATATGAACATAAGGTGCATATAACACGGATTTTATAACATCCCATATAAAATGGTATCATACATGTACTTACAGAAATGATATGCTGTCTCGCGGCTTCTTTACAATATATTCCCATAGAAAATATAATAAACTTTCGATCACAGAGTTTGTTTGTAAACCGTATGAACGAAGCTCTAGTCACATAATGTGAAAGAGCTTACTGCTACATTTAACATCGAATGCTTCGCAAAAAGTAACAAAATTGCAAATGTGTTAACCCAATTGTCCAAAAAATTCTCTGAATTTAAATTTCTCAAATAAATTGGCCGAATTGCAGTTTATAATGCCCTATTTGTTAATGCACTTAATTGGTCACTTGTCACCGAAACACTATAACCGCATTTTGGAATTCACTTGCTTTTAAAATTGGCGCAAATTTTGGACTTTAGTTGTTTTGTTTTGCTTGATGTTATGATTCTGTGAATTCTAGGTGACCGAACTATTTTTGTTGTTGTTTTTAGGTGTTAGGATTCGCGTAAAATGTCGATTTCATCGCCAACAAAAAACGCTGTGCAGGAACGTTGTAACGAGTTTCCCGATGATTTTTTGCCGAAGGAAAACTCAGTGTATTGTAAATGGTGCAAAAAGTATTTGTACTGCTTGAGAAAGGACTCATTAACAGCGCATCTAAGTTCTAATCTACATCAGAAAAGATATCTTGAACAAGTTAAACAGACGTCGTCTGTAGCAGGTACCATAATTCATGTAAAAAAAAAATTCTACCCTTAATTATTTAATAAACAGTGGACACCAGTCAAGTTGCTGATTCATTGCATGGAATATATATCTAATATGTTTTTACATTGCACTAGATAATTTGCTGTTTGTTTTATTGAACTGTCAAAGGCCTAATATCAATAAACTGACTTATTCTTTTGAAAAAATATGACTTGACGTTAGACTAGCCTTTTAGAGAGTCTTTTATCTCTTACTTAATATGTTACTTGTTGTCTGTTGTTTTAACCCAATAGAAAATCCTGCAGTTTTCAAGACAACCTTAGGGAAGAGGAAGCGTCCAAATTCTTTCGAGAAGGATAGTGGAGACCCTGAGGAAGATACTGATGAGGGACTTGATAAACTCTTCAGTAATTCAGATAGTGACGATCAGGAGTCATTTAAGGTGTGTTTTGTGCAAGTATCCAGCTGTTAGGCATGTGTCGCATTTTTTTCTTTAGACTGTGACCACAATTAACACATGCACAACAAACATGTCAACATATACATCAAATATATTTTATTTAATCCAAGGACAGTCAACCTAAGAGTGCTGTAAAATAAACAAGTACATTTCATAACAGTATAACTTATTGCGCATGTTTTGCAGGGTTTTGATGATCAAGAATCTGATGTATTAGATCAACCTGCTGCAGTTGACGAACAAGTTAGTTATGCATTGTTATTCCTACTTCATATTTACGATATTTGCTTACAGTATTTGAAATTAATTTGATTACAAACATTCACAAAAAAGAGAAGGTACCATTCTAAATATATTCTGTAAAAATCACAAAAAAAACTATAAACAGCATGTCTAAAAAATTAAACAACAATTATGTTTCAGCCACAGAAAGAGGTACGCCAGCGGAAACGACCTGCCCACCTAAGCGATTCAGTGTTTCCAAAAAATATGACAAATGTCGTTAAAACTGATTCAACTCCAACATCTCCAGTGCAGAAAAAAATGAGGTAAATATTGGTTAACCATTTTTATTTTTTATTTTTTTTAAAACTGTATTTAGCTTAACTTTTTGTTGAAATTTAGGAAAAAGAGTTTGCAATCACCTGTTTCACCTTCGCCAATTAAAAAAGGCAGGAAAAATGTGGTAGGTACTTTTGGATTTGTTTTAGAATATTTACGTATTTTGTATATTTTTTTACTGAACATTATCAATCATGCCAACTAAATCTATATTTACAGAGACGGTCATATTCACAATCGCCTACTTATCCAGAAGTCAAAGGTATTGAGTAGATTTTTACCTTACTTTACTCCCTTATATTGAGGTTACCCAATCCTTTTTATATACATTTTAAATTATTCCATTCTAGAAATCAGGCATGATAGATAAGATTTATTGCTAAAAAGCAATGTTTTACATTTTCAGCTCCTTTAAAAATCAAGATACGGCGGAAGACGGATACTAAATCAAAGTCATTTGAAGTTGAAACTAGTGATGAAGAACAAGAAAAAGAGGAGGTAAGCAACAACTGAGGAGTGTCCTGAACATTACCAAAAATACTTTTGAATAAAAATAATTGAGTTTGGACAACAAAATGAAAAAAGAAAAAAAAAACAGAGAAACAACAATAATTTTAAAACTTTACATTATAAATTGTTCAAGGTTCAACCTGAACCTGAACCAGTACCAGAAGCAGCAAGAGGAAGTTTGAAAATGAAGTTCTTTTTTAAGAAGCCGGATAAAGAAACACCAAAGTCCTCAACTAAAGCAAAGGTGTAAATGATATGCTGTATGTACTGATGTACATTTAGGAACTTTAGTCATGTTTTCTATTCTATATGAGTAAAGACCTTGAGGACCAAGGATTTAAGCCAGGTTTGGCCAATTATTTTAACACTCTGACCAAGAGACTAGTATATATATTTAATTATATATATTGCTAACATAAGTATTTGTTAAAAACTTTTTACAGAAAAAGAAACACAAGCATAAAAGGGTTTCCGTTACTGATATTAAGAAAAGGAGATCCTCCGAAAATACAGAGACCTTCAACCAGGTTTGTGTATGTTTAGATACTGTTTTATTATTGGGGATATACAAAAGCTTGTAATTAGAGCAGCATATTATGCTTATGCAGAGTGGAAACTTGGATCCTGAGTTTGAGGAGGATGTGTTAACCGACAACCAAATCCCTGCTGCAGAGGAAGAGATAGTTGCGTCAGAAGAAGAATCTGTTTTGGAGCAAAAGGAAGAGCCTGTTATGAAGGCAGGGAAGAGTAAAGAATTGCGAGTTACATCCGAGGAAATCCCTGTAGCTGTGGAAGAAGTTGCCATCGCTAGTGGAGAGGAGACAGTGGTGGATGGTGAGGATGTTGTGTCCTGGGATGCAGCAGAGGAAGTTGTGGAGGAAGAGGTTGGGGGAGATGATGTTGCTCCATCTCCACTTCCGATGTCAGAGCCAGAACCAGGTTAGAATATTTATTCTTTATTGTTACAATTTTCTTAATCGAGACGTTTAACTAATATGATGTATTTTAAAATTGTGGTTTCTTATAACTGTTAGTGTGTCACTCTTGTCAATATGCTTTTTAATATTTTTAATTTAAAACATACAGAGCTTACCACAGAGCAGAGTTTAGCAATGAAAGCAAACCATGTTCGTGCAATGGCCAAGTCAGTCAAAGCATCACACTTTAAAAAGAAAGGAACCAAAAAAGCTGATTCGAAATCAGAAGATAAGGTAAATTTATTGTGCTGCCTTTTTTAATTATCGTAGTTTTGTTTGTATTTTTTTGAGCTGTATTACAGTAATGCTGACTAGAAAATATTCTTTACAGTCAATAACCTTTTTTTACTGAGGTATTTCTATTTTATACAGAAGCGAAAAGCATCTGGATACAACTTATGGTCAAGCAAGATGAGAAAGCAAGTTGCTACTCAGTTTCCTGGATTACAGTTTGGAGATGTGAGCAAGAAACTTGGAGATTTATGGAAAAAGATTCCAGAAAAAGAAAAACAGGTGATGAACATATATGTTGTCATACATGTATTTTATATCAGAAGTCTGTTATATTGCTGGTAATCAGGGATAGACAAACCTAATCAATTGTCTACTTTCATGTAGCAACAAGGAATCGCCTGCGCAAACTGTTTTTAGGAATGTATTTTGTTAACGCTTTTAAGTCTCCATACTCTTACTATTTGTTCAATTGAATCGTTTTTAATTTTAAGAACTAACTGCTAAACTGCGAAAAAACTTTATTTTTTCTCTGGGCATAAAGGACAAAAGAGATAGCTATGTTGTTTAAATAACTTTAGATGAAAAACTGTTTTGAACTGAATGTTTTTGAAAAACTGTATTTAAACCGAAATAGCAATAAAGCTTAATTTTAGTAAACTGTATACAGATGTGGAAGTTCCGTAGCGTAAAGATGGTAAACCAACTGGAAAGACTTCATTCCAGCACCACCAAACGTAAACTTGGTAGCAAAATGATTGAAACTGGTCCCAAGAAAAAAGGTTGGTTAACAGAATAGTGGTTATTAACTATTTTTAAAAGAGGGTAAAACTGAAAAAACCAGGACTAGTATACAGCTGCATAATACAGAGATTTCCTGGTCAGTTTCAATACAGACATGGCATCACATGTGTATGATCTGATTTTCATCTCAAATTTTAGGTTAAAAAAAAGTCATTTTTAATGATTTCGAAGAAAAAAATAAGGATATATCCTTTAATATGTTTTGTGTTTGCTACATTCTATTTAAATACAGCTAATATAGAATTACACCTATTTAATAGCAAAAGCAGCAATGCAGCAGAAGTTGGCTCGTATTAATACAGAAAGCCAAGAGTTTCCTCCACACAAGAAACCAGAGCAAACCATGAAAAGGGAACTTGCAAAGATTCCCCCACCTTCTGTTGAAGCTATAGATGCTGCAGCTCATTTCCATTTACTTGGAGAAGCACTGCTGGCTATTGGTCTGTATTTTAAAGAAATTTATCTTGCCAAACTAAATAGACCATTTAGAATCTTGTTTTTATTGGTGTTTCATGATAATATAGCCTAATCAGTAATCATCAATTTTTATTTATCCTTTCGAATACAGTAACGAAAACCAAATTAATTAAAACAGTTAAGAAAAACAGGCTTTGAGGAAAAACTACTAAAGTAATAGTGCCAAACAAAGCATGGCTGCTAAACTCACATAAAGTCGGTAACTAGTTTATCTAAACTTTGACATTACTTTACAAAGGTAAAACAGTACGAGCTTCTCGTAGCGTGGCATCAACTGCTGGGACGTTATCTTTGTTACTTGACAGCATGGTGTGTTCATTTGTTCCACTGCTCACACTCACTAATCAAGTACCTGAACTTAACGGCGCTTTACCAGATGAACTAATGGTATATTCGAGTGGTTTTAACATTATTTTATTTCTTATATTCAGGTAGTAGACTAGTTGCATCTAAATTTGATTTTTTGCAGTCGGATACATTCGCCAACATCTCATACTACATGCCAGGATTATGATTTATTTCTTCACTGCCAACAAGTTGTGGAAAAGCACCAACAAAATATTTTCCTATCTTGAGGCGTTTGTGCTTATTTTCTGTTTATCTTGTGCTCACAAAAAGTGTCAAAAAGAGAACCATATATATCTATACATGTGTGTATGTAGGACTGTTAAAAATGAGCAAATTCGTAACTTTTTGACTGTACACAATTACAGTACCCACTTTCTAAAAGTTGCGCCATATTTAACCAGTATACAGCTGTGTAAGTGGCTTGTTGCTCGGTTAAGTGGCCTGTTCAAAGTAAAAGTGGATACAGTCATATTTATCGATTGTTCATCAGGCAGATATATAAACTGTGTCACAGTATATATACAAGTAACAGACGTAGTCGTTATCTTTTTAAGTTAGAATTTCAGAAGTTCGTTTTAGTGAGAAAAAACCATGATTTCGGTCAGTTATGGTCAAAACGTTTTAAAAGTATTTATACTTCTTGGTTTGATGTGCAAAGTGTTTTCCACAGTGCCAGCTCCATTACCAACTACAATTGATCATGGTGAGTCGTTTTATACCTTATCTACTCTTTCAGATCACAAAAATGCTTTACTTGAATAAATTTTCATGTTCTAGAAATGTGTTACAGTTCCCCATTTAACTACCTTTTATTTGCCCAGGCCTGGGTGGACATATTAACTGGACCACATTGGATAAAGGAATAGAAGATAGTGTCAAAACCAGGAAGCCAATCATGATGATCATTCATCAAACCTGGTGCAAAGCTTGTCGAGATTTGTTGCCTAGATTTCGAGCCAGCGAGTTAGTCACGCCTTGTTAATCATTTATGACCCTGCATGTTTTCTAAAATATCACGATTTACACACAGATCGATTTCTGAAATGGCGCAATATTTTGAAATGGTAAACGTAATTGATGAGGAAATACCAGAAGACGACGCGTTTGCCCCCGACGGCGGCTATTTCCCACGTATCTTGTTTATTGGTAAGGCTAAAATGTTAATATGTTAAACAAATTCGATAAATTTGTGATTACACAAAAGGGCCAGATGGTGACGTAAGAACTGATATTCAAAATCCGAGAGCGACGAAAAAGTTTTTGTTTTATCATTACGACACTGATACAAGTAAGCTTTTATAAACGATAAAACTACGAATTTGTGTGGAACAAAATCCAGTGTTCCGTAATCCAAGTTAAACTTCTATTCCAAACCATTCATTTTGAAGCAAAACAAATTTATCGAAGTACTACAAAATATCCCATACGTCATATGTTTGATGGCGATATATCACTCGCTTCGATGCTGACAATCGACGCGGGGGTATAGCTCAGTGGTAGAGCATTCGACTGCAGATCGAGAGGTCCCCGGTTCAAATCCGGGTGCCCCCTCACTTTTGTATTTTTTACCCTTCTTTATTTTTAGTTGAACTTGCTATGATGAAAGCACTACGAACATTCTATCAATTTTCGGACGACGATGATGACGTTGAATTGTAAAATACTGTTCGATTTCAATTTCTGTATATAAATAATCTTTCGTTTTATTTACGATAAACACTTTGGCTATTGAGTGCCCATTAATTCTTTTTAAATTACGAAATTTGGTTGCTAACATAAGAACTAAACTGCTAGCGAACTGACAAATAAACTAATTGTAAACTGATCTATATGGTTTATTCTAAACTGCTGAATCTTTTAATTGTGCATCATTTGGCAAGTTATTTTACAGGCCTCGAAGTACAAATGGCTCAGTATTTAGTATTCAGCAACTTTACAGTGGGAACCAGTTACACAGATCAAACAACTGCTGTTTTTGTCAGTGGTATACGAAACAGGCCTTATTGTTTCCCAATAAAAAGATAATAACTGTTCCCACGCAACAGTATTTCATTGACAGCAAAAGGAAATAACGTTTTCCTAGAAACATTTTTTTACACATTCGATTGGTAAGGGTTCTGGCAAGTGAACGAAATGGCGACTACAGGCCAGAATTTACAAGTCTGTAAAAGTGAGACAGATTTAACAGTTGCAGGCAAATTGTTTAATCAAGGCGGCTCCGCAAAAGCATGTCTCTTGGATTGGGCTGGCGGCAAATGTAACGAAACCACTTCGGAAAAGAAACAGATTTTAACAAAAGCTGGTTTTGTAAATGAAATAACCCACGGTGTAAGTACGCAGTCTTCAATATCCGCTGGTCAGTTGATTAACCCCAGTCCGAAAACACGTTTTCAACAACGCATGTTGGCTAAAAATGAAAGGGACTACGCGAGCAAGAAAACGCCACTCGGCATGTCTACAATATCAAAACGGCCCGCCGGTTCATCGTTCGGCATACAGCCCGATAATACGCAACTGTACGGAATTCCAACTGAGCTAGACATTGAAGCTGGAAAGATAGTGAATCCGGATAAAACAAGAAAACAAGTCGACGAAGAAACCAAAGCAGGACACGACCAGTACGTTGTCACTCATCACGATTACGACGTCGGCGAAATGATAGACAGAAAATATAACTGGAACGGTTCAAACCCTCGCACAACAAGGTTTGGTATTGAAACGCCTCATTATAACGACGGGCGAGACATGGCGGAGACACTGCGTTGGATGCATAAGAAACGAGCTGAAAAAATAACGACCCTCGTAGAGAAAAGCGTCGATGACTTTAGAGAACGAACCCAGCCACAGCTTGGAAAGCCGCATGATCCTATTGCTGATACGCTAAATGTAGCTAATGATCATACTTATGGTATCATTATCAAACCCGATCAGTATGGCGTTGGGGATTTACTGCATATGAGGTCGCCTAGAAATTACTTGCTTGGAAAGGACAGAGAGCGTGGTGTTCTCGCTACAGTCCGACAGCAGTTGAAAAAAGCGAATTACCACAACTTTAGTGATCTCCGGACAGCGTTCGAGCATTACGATACAGACAAAGTCGGATGGCTCGACGCCCAAAAGATCCGGGACGCTTGTTGGAAGTTTAACTTGCCAATTGATAATGACTTGCTCGCATCTCTTATGCATTACTGCAAAGTTGAAACCGACGACGAAAAAGACTGCAAACTTGATTACATCAATTTTGTCAACTTTCTCAACTGGAAGGATAAATACGCAGTCTCTAGGCATGATAGCGGACCAGTTTCACCAGTCAAAGACATAGACGTACCAAAACTATGCAAACAGATTGACGATGCTATGACAAACCATTTAACGTCTTCTTCCACAATTGATGCTGTGGCCGGAAAAGTTAACACAAACGAATTCCGGACCTACGGTGTGCCCACTGTGCGATCTGACCTGCCTGCGCCACGCACACGGCGCATAAGCGACCATAAGAACTATGGCGACGAGTCGGACGCTTACGGGCTTGTCAATCCATCATTGTATACTCGACGAGGTGTTTATGAAAGGGACTTTTTCGAACCGCGTAAGCGTGAAGATATTAGGGCTATTTTCGATGCGATTGAAATCCAGCTTTCGGAAGAGGTGTTTGACAAGATTTGGAAACTTGCTGTGCAATGGAACTGCTGTTCTTCTGAAGGGAAAGAATTAGCGTCTGTGGAAGCTTTCCGCAAAGTGCTTGACAAATTAAGAGCGTCATCTTTACACCATGAAGCGAAAGAAGAAACTTCATAATTTGTGTCAAGCTACCAGATTTAACACTATAGTTTTTATGATTGAACACTGCATAGTCGAAATAAAAATATATTATAATGTCTTTCGCAATAAAAACTATTCAAAACAAAACTTAACACTAGAAGCGCACTAAGAACACGAAAAGGTAAAGCTACGAACGAGCGCCAATTTTTCGATCGTCCGTTGTCATTATCGCTTTTTTGTTAAATCTGTGAATGTTAATATTGCGACGATTGGTCGTTTGGACTTTAACTGGTGGTGGTCGTGGCTTTAACAGTTTTATATCCTGGTCGCCTAGCGCGGATACACCGTGCGTTGGCCTTAACCTATCCTTAACAGGTACACTGCTGATTTTTCTTTCTGAAACACTAGGTTTCATAGGCGCGTTAAAATCTATTGAACTCGCTGTTGCATAGCCGTCGTCGCACGTTGTAGGTTGCGAAACTGACTCTGGTTCGTCGGACTTGCGACCGCTTTTTAGTTCCAGAACACGCATTCTGTCTTGCAATGCAACGAGGTCGCACGTCGCGGGCCTGGAGCATACACCACTGTCCGCAGTAGAAGGTAACGATTGAGACATTTGTTCCGTCCAAGACGGTTCCGCCCAACATTCCACGGGTTCTGAGTCATAGTTCTTTGAGTGTGACATAGCAGACACTGTTCTTAGAGTTGTATAGCGACCAGCGCTGGTTATCTGAATACCTCTAGGTCTCTGTTGCAAAGGGCTTGATGGTGCAGATCTATGTTTCTGTAGGCTGCCTTGCATATTAGGTTGCAAACTTGGAAGGGGTTTTAACTTTGATCGTGTAGGAGATGGGGGAGTAGGTAGTTTTGCAATCACAGAATTAGACATTTTACCAGAGAATGAGTTCCCAAAGCCCTGCTGTCGATTTATAACCACTGGGTCTGGTAAAACTTGATTTTCTAAAAGTTTTCGGACTTCACGAAGTTTATTCAGTGATGGTTCTTGCATTGGAGTGGCGGGTGGACTTGCAACCAAATCATGTTCTTCTTCAACACATTTCTGAAAACAATATATCATGTTTATTGTTTTTGTTAAACAAAGCCAAACAATAGTGAAGAACATGTTGTGTGACCTTGGGCAAGACACTAAACGGCAATTGCTTCAATCTAGTGGTCACTAATGGGTTGTCCAATTATCAGCAACACATAAAAAATCCCCCAAATTATTCATGCGCGAGGTGTATAAAACAGATCACCCATGTTATACCGACCGTCGCTTTCTGGCCAGGCATGGATAAAGTAAGTTACATTCGTTCATTCCCGACTATTACCTGAAGAAACTCAATATCATGTTCCAGTGCTGCACATTCTTTCTGTATTGCCTCTTTAAGTATTAAAGCAACTTTATCAATATCTTTCACATTGATATTACTTCGGACATGTTTTAATTTCACTGGGGAAGTTGTATAACTTGTCTCGGATGTATAATGTCTGATGGGTGTGGAAGGTCGTTCTGAAAAATACGAAAAATGGAGTATGAAGTTATTTTCAAATATATTCTATATGGGTGAGGCACAGAAGAGGATTTATGCCAGAGTAGGTCCATTACTCCAACATGAATGTAACTTTTTATCCTCCTGTAAGTGTATAACCAATGCCCATAGCTTTTATTAGCTACCACGTATGCTACTTTGTGGGTGATTGCTTTCTTTATGGCCCCCAAATTTATAGCCGGTCTACTAATAAGACAAAGCTTACCAAAGTTCTGTTGCAAGTGTTGTGATTGGACAACATATTTTAAAACATCTTTTTCTTCATTCAGTGTTTGATCTCCACTTACAGTGTGCCTATCTTGAACACCCTACAATATTTTGTTTTAATTTTTTCAAGTAAAAAAGGTATGTAAAAAGATACGCATTGTTTGTAAACAGTACAATAAACAGTAATGGAGATGTATCTTACTTTAACCAGAATTTGTATTTCCTTTTTAAGCATTTCCCTCATAATGGGAGGATCAGGCAATGGGTTAGAGAGTGGTTTTGATACAGTTGGCATTTCTGTGCGGTCTCCAATGTCCCTCCATATCTCTAAGAGTGTTTCCATCTTGAAAGTATAAAATTACATTATAAAAAGGTTGCAAATCATCAAGGTGTTTCGTGTTTTCATAATTAGTCAATATTGCCACTTTTGCATGGTAATTATTGTGGATGTAAGTACTAAGTTTACACACCTAACTTTAAAAGTACGAATTGCCATTTGCATAAACATTTGACCATGCTAAAAGGGTATATATATATGTTTATTAAGTTAAAACAAGATCTGTGATCAGAGTAAGAAACATAAAAGGTAAAACATGATTTGGTTATAATGAAGGGAAAAAAACAGTTAATATATTACATCAACCTAGTTCCACCAATTACCTCATTTCGTAAGTCATTACAATATTCAATTGTTGATTCTCCCAAGTATGAGTGAATGACAGGCAACTCTTCAGGTGCTACGGTGTTTCTTATCAGTACCAGGACGGAAAACGGCGGTTTAAAAGGTTCCAGTCGCTCACCATTTACCTCCATGGTGGAAGCAACAATTAAAATCAACAAACCACAAATTCTGAACCTTCTAAAGTTTAAAATAATAATGTTATTAGGTAAGTTTTGCCTGTAAATTTTTGGTCGCCATGTACGCCAAAACAAAGTTACGAATTTGTCAGTGCGCCCTCAATCGATACAGAGATATCTTATATTCTATATATTCAAATATTACATTGTTTAAAAGTGCCTTTAAAACATATTTTAACAGGTAAAAGGAACATAACTCTTTAAAGGAAAGCTAAAAATGTCCAAAAAGATATTTCTCATCAAATATCCACAGTAAATTGAACGGGGAGTATAAACAAACCCTTGAAAGTACTGTTTGTAGCATGACACAGCAAACCATTTGTCATTTTCATTTGGACTGGACTTTGACCGCTGTCGTTACTACAATTTTACGAAGTTGGAAACGAATTTAAAGACCAGCAAGCATAATCTATGTTATAGTAATTCGTTAACCAGTGCATTTACGACAGTTCAATCTATCAGTAGGTCACACGTTAAGTTAAAAATAATCATCACAAACTTTTTTCTTTACTTTTGTAACAACTCAAATCTCTGGAATGGCTGGGTAAGTCGTTTATTTAAAAATGTCTATATGAAACGCTAGTAATAATTTTCAATATTTATTTCAGTAAATTAGCTGGATACACTTTGTTCATTACTGGTGCAAGCAGAGGAATTGGCAAAGCAATTGGGTTGAGAGCAGCCAGGGATGGAGCTAATGTGGTGATTGCTGCTAAAACTGCTGAAGCTCATCCTAAACTACCCGGAACCATCTACACTGCTGCTAAGGAAAGTGAGTGTTTAAGATCAAACTGACATTCCTTTTAAACCGCTTTCCACCAGTTGTATGCTTGTATTAGTTTCTGATAGTATACTATAACTTCTACATATAGCATTGTTTTATTAAATTACTACCTATATTAAAAGATTTTACATTCCACTCAATTGGTAAATAGTTCACTTATAAGGTACCTCCAGTTCATGAAAATCTATATAACCATGCATAGTATTATAATATAAAAAGTGAAGGGAAAAAGGCGGTTTTATAAAATGGCATGTTGATATTTTATTTATAGTTGAGGATGCTGGAGGTAAATGCCTTCCATGTATTGTGGATGTAAGAGATGAAGCTATGGTGGAAAAAGCAGTAAAGGAAGCCGTTAGCACATTTGGTGGTATTGATATACTTGTGAACAATGCAAGTGCCATCAGTTTAACTGGAACTGAGGTTACAAAAATGAAAACATATGACCTCATGAATCAAGTCAACACACGTGGTACCTATCTATGGTAGGTCATCACATTTAAGAATATTATAACTTATTTTAATGTAAGTGTTTAAGAACCTACCAACTGCTTGTCATTGCCTGACACGAGGTGTATTAAACGAAACATTTGTGTTTAATGACTGCTGTTTGAGGATAAAGTTCACATGGGGATAAAGTTCATTTATGAAGATTATATTTAAAATACATTTTGTTAAAATACTTTTCTGTTTTTATTATACAACAGTTCAAAAGTTTGCGTTCCACACTTGCTGGATTCAAAGAAAAGAGGAAAGAGCCCTCACATTCTTAACATCAGTCCCCCACTGTCAATGAAACCAATGTGGTTCAAGAACCATACAGCTTACACCATTGCTAAATACGGAATGTCTATGTGTGTCTTGGGTATGGCAGCGGAATTTGAAGAAAGTGGAATTGCAGTTAATGCACTGTGGCCCAAAACAGGTCTGGTATTATAATGTAACCTCGCATGTTAGGTTTAAGTAGATATTAGAGTAACCACTCCTTATTTGCAGCTATTCTTACTGCTGCCATGGAAATGTTGGGAGGTAAAGATGTTTCAAGCCAGTGCCGAAAACCAGAAATAATGGCAGATGCTGCTTATGCGATTCTTAAGCAAGAAACTTTATCAACTGGAAAATTCTTCATTGACGATGAGGTGTTGGCTAAGGAAGGTGTCACTGATTTTGATCAATATGCAGTTGAACCAGGTATGTCAGTGTAGGAGCACAGTTGTTAGTGCACCAGCCTAGAGGTTATATGTTCCAGACTTAACGCTTTCACCGTTGTGGTGGCATATGGGTCTTCGGGCAAGACACTTTTATTTATTTGTCCTCATCATTTTAATATGTTTTGTGGGCTAAGAAATGCACATGTTGTTAGCAGTGTAAAGTATTTGAACTAATTTAAGGTTTTGTCTTCAAGGCAAGCCTCTTATTTTGGATTTCTTTCTGGAAGACAACGAAGCTGATTTTAAAGGTCAAGAAGCTGATTTCCAAGGTCAAATAGAAAAAGCAAAGGCTGCAAGCAAAGGAGGAGAAATTGTCGGTATTTTCAATAATATTAAAAATGCTCTAAGCACAGAGCTGGTTGCACAGACCAAAGGAGTTTTCAAGTTTGAGATTAAAGGTAACTTGTAAGTGTAGTTTATCTTTTATGCACCTCTATAAGTAACTATTCTAATATATTTTTATCGGGTTAACACTTTATGCAATATAATACACTTTTCCTTTTAATGTAGCTTAGCCTATATTGTATACCATTGTTAGAACGAAACTGCTCCAAAAAACATCTATTATAACTATTATAAGTACTGCTAAAGTGCGATTGTGTGTGTTTTAGATGGAGATGCAGTTGAAACTTGGGTGCTTGACTTAAAGAATGGTGAAGGAAAAGTGACAAAGGGAGATGGAGACTCGGATGTTGTGATGAAGATGGCATCCTCCGACTTTGTGAGTATGTTTCAGGGAAAACTTAACTCCACAGCTGCATTCATGCAAGGGAAACTGAAGATTGATGGAAACATGATGCTGGCTATGAAGTTAGAACAACTCATGAACAAGATGCAAAAAGCGAAGTTATAAGAATGAGATTAACCAAATTTCTATTGTTGTTCTAGAAATAGAAACCTTGTTATGCAAGAATATTTATTGTACTAATTTCAAAAAATGTTTTTCCCGAATTCTGAAAGTTCATTGTTAATTTATTTCATGCTTTTCATCAACATAAACTTACGGAAAAAAACAAAAATTATTATGCTGCTGCAGTTGAATAATGCAGCAAATGTTGATTGTAGCGTAGAGTTGTTGTTCGAAAACTAATTTGTAATTCCGAACAACTGAAATAAAACAATGAATCAATCGTATGAATGTTTATTTTCAACACAAAGAAAATATGTATTTATGAGTTCGATAATGGAGGTAAATCGTTCAGCTCTATTCATTTACCAGTTTACCAGCAGTAAAAAAGCCAATCACTTGTATGATTGGGTTTGGTGCTTCATCAAACTGAAACAATGTTTATTTAGTCCAGTATTTCCCTGCATCAAAATTATCTTCTATATGGCTTTCATCCAGTGTTTCAACCTTCTTTCTTCTGCCCAACCATATGGCTCTTCTTTCAGAGTCAGTTAGCTGCAGGACATCCATCGGTAACTAAAGTAGAGGATCTATTACTGAATGAATGTAACTTGTTTATCCTCCGTGTAGGAACAACACCAGTCATTATAACTAGGGGATTTTCACTATTTTAGACCATCTATTACCGAATGAATGTAACTTGTTTGTCCTCCTGTGAAGGGACAACAGCAGTCAGTATAACTTCTAATTTTGGTATTTTTACTATTTTGTATGATACACCTTATGTCTGCTTACAAGTTACCACTTAACAACTGTGTTAAAATTGATATAAAGCTGCAGTTAACATTATGGAACCTCAACGTTTTGATGTTCAGGTTATAGTGAACATGATTTCAACATTATACAACTAATATTGATATTACTTTTATTATTTTTCTTGGTTGATTTAATCGAACAGTAATCGTAGATCCATCCGCTAGAGCAACCGTCGTTTTGTACATTCGTGGGTAGGTACACCGAGATTGCTTCGATATGCTGCACCTGCAGGGTATATAAGTAAATTAATAAAACAACAAATGTTGTACAAAAAACTTAATGGTAATCGGTATACTTGACCAAAGTGTATATGTAATGTACCTTGTTGAATTACGCCTAATTGGTTCCAGAATAAGGCTTGAACTAGAAACGTGTCGGGAGTAACCGGTACTAAATCTTAGTGCGCCACATGTAAACGAACATAACGACATTTCTCCTTCTAATTACCAATAAACAATCTTGTATTTTATAATTTCGAATAATTTATATGAAAGTCACTGTTGGGACTTTCCCTAAAGTAGCTTCGGTGAATGCGAACCGCCCCCCAAAAAAATCCTAAAACTTTTAGGCTATTTTGAAAGTCTTGAGTGTGTTTTTTAAACGAATGGGTAAATAATGCAGTAGTAAAAATGTATCTACAAAGCCATTTAAATTTTCCTTGTCGAAACGCTGACAAAAATAGAAATTTTAGCTTTCAAGGCCACGCTTTGGCCACACTGTCAAAGGCGCGAACAGTGACGTCAGTAGACACGTGCTTTTTTTGCGGCGAAGGGACATAGAAGAAATAGCCAGCGTCAATACTAACTTTGAGAAAAACAGCCACCGGAAAAAGTTTTTGTGACATATGTGGAGTAACCATGCTATCTGAAAAGTAAACACACCGAAGAGTTTTCGTTGAGTGGGTAAGTGGGAAAATTTGATTGACAACAAAACTTACAATCTGTTAATCTCCTATTGCCAAACGACTGCATTGTACTTTACTACATTTCATGCGATATTTTCACAGTACTTTGATGGTCGATCGCATTTGAGCATCTTTATAGGCTCCATTTGTATACAAATTATTTGAGATAATTCGTTGGTAGTCTCTGAACCCTGTAGGACCATTAATGGTCCTTCTTCCTTGTAACACTATCAGCTGGTTTGTTCTGTTACATTGTTTGGTAATTTCAAAGAATTTCTTGTTGTTTGTCCTCTAGTACAACAAATTCTTTGTTAGGATGAACTTTATTAGTTCCTTTGCTTTACATTGCGATATTTTACAAACAAGGTAATTGCGGAATAAGAACGCTAATGCACGATATAAAGAAGTGAACGATTTCAAACTGTGTGAAGTTTATAGGTAAAAAACTTAAGTGCGAATTGTTAGAAATATTTGATTTGCAATTGCAATAGACACAATCTCGAAATGCAAAAACTGCAAATTGCTGAACGTAAAAAATAGGATGTGGCTACAAACTACTCTAGTATGTAATGAGTCAGTAAAATTGGAAGTTGTACAAAAGTTACTGCAGTTGTTTATAAAACGAAATGAAATCTGCTTTTTGGCATTCTTCACACAAACAGTACTTTAGAACCCATAAGGCGAAGGTCTCACATATTTCCTCCTTGGACTTTGATCCGGGTTAAATCCATCATCATTAAGTCGGATCCCATTCTCGGAGATTACTCGTCGAAGTCTTACAATCTCTTGCTTGTACCTGAAGTGAAGACAAAACATTGAAAATTAAGTAAACAGTTTTGTATTTCAGATCCTTCAAATGTCAATTTTAAGATACATATATATTTTAATAATTCCAATCTTAAAAACATCTTGAAAACTCTCAACCCTTAAAAATGAATTATACATGTCTAATTCAACAGTCGGAACTGTTATTTAATTCAAATTTTATTAGTGTTTAACATACCTTGTCAAATGTGTGTCGATATATTCCTGTTGCTCTTTGACCTGTTGTTCAGCAACAGAAGCTCTTGTGAGTAGATCGGCACGCTCTCGTTCATGTTGAGCAGTAAGATGAAGATCACGCATTCTCATTGAAGCATTGTTCACATCACGATTAGTAGCCGGTTGATAACTTGTCTGCCCCAGCCCAGCCCGCGGAGTGGGGAACTAAAAATAAATCCAAGTACTTGGTATTACTATTAAGTATAATCCAAAATTTCTTAATTATTGAGCTGGATTCGTCACAAGACACTTAAATTTTTATACATGTGGTTTTTGAGCTGTCAATATTATGATATTTTGGGAGTTGTAAAAGTATAACGTTAATTTGTTTTTACAATTGGAAAATGCATAATTTTCAGTGTAGGCTTGCAAACCCTGTCCCTCATCAAAGAAATTGACGCTAAGCTTTCACAATGTTTTAAAAGGGCTTTATTGGTGTACATACCTGCAACTTTATAAGAGTATACTTGTATGTTATTCAAAACAACTTACATGGTCTTGTCAAGTTTTCTTTGTCTCTCTAGTTCCCCTTTTACGGTCTTGACTTCCGCTCTTGATTTTGCTAGCAGTGCTCTTAGTTTGTTCATCTCGAGCGTGTTTTCGGACATCAGTTCATTCTCTGAGATCACAAGCTCTGAGGGATCCGGACCCAGATCCATCTGTGGAAGATTATGGATGGGAGGCAACTTCCCATGATCATCTTCTGATGACAACATGGAAGACTGAAGCATGTCCAGTTGATTTTGTAGAACCCTTGAATGAAAAAATCATCACAAAGTTACAAACATGGTTGGAATAAACAGCAAGCAGCTTATACAAATGGGTCAACATGTTTTTTTGGATAAACATCAAATTCACTTTAAAAGCTAGGTAATGCAGGGTATCTCAAAAATTCTGGTTGGGCTTAAATAAATTTCCAAACTATTGAGCCTTTACTCCAGAAGAGGCAACTGAATTTGAAAAGAAAAGGTTTGCACTGAATTTGCAGAAAAATTAGCCCCCAACTCTGACACTGCATTATCACAGAACAGACTAACCTGTAGTGAATTAGTAGTTTTTCATGCCGTAATGCAACACGCTTTGATTGTTTTTTATAATTTCTTGCTGCATTGCTAAGTTGTTCTTCACGTGATCTAAATGCTGACTTCATATCCTGCAAGGAACAAACAGCTAAATTAACATGGTTTAGCTTATACAATGTTAACCAATGGTTCTTAAATTTGATGTATTCTGTACCATGTTTTGCTTTAATTAGGATTCTAATAATATAGTACAGTGGGGGAAGATGGGACACCTTTAGCACATAATATCTAAATATCCCGATCGTGTTTTAAACAATTATTAACGGTTAATGGAAGTCCTGAGGATACAGTTTTATAATTTCTTGAATGTTCTTTGTTTACTACTAAACGGGGCAAGAAAATAGAGGTAAAAGGTGTCCCGTCTTCCCCTACCCTACTGTATGTATAAAAAATGCTGTTGAAGCCATTGTGTAACAAATTTATGCTCCATAATGTTTATATTTTAGTAAAAGTGATTAAAAAGACCAACTTCATGATATCGTTGGTGGTTAATTTTAACTAAATCCATCTGTCACTCATAAAAACAAGCGGAGAGTGGAAACTTCAATATATAGATTACCTTCATCATTCCTTCAACATATTTCTGCATCTGTTGATTAGAAGATGGCTTCCTACTAGCATCTGGTGGCCCATTGTCAACAAAATCCTTTAAAAATATTGTATAATATTAAATCATGGTTTCAAGATGATTACAAACAATAACATCACATTTGACAAGTATGATGCAATAACTATAAGTTTTATATATATATATATCGGTGGGCACTAGCGTTGATTCCCGAAAAAGCAGGGGGGGGGGGCGCTCCTTCCTGGTTGACGGTATCTGTATTATTGCGTAACAACGCATTATAGAAATCAACACAATGGCGAAATAAAACAACCGTTGGGTTTGCGTCATAGTTATATTTACTAGTTTTTCTTAGCCAGTGGGTGTAAGGTAATTACAGATTAAACAAAACATACTGCAATGTCTTGAACGTATTTCCACAGTCTTTTCCTGTAGTCTTCATTTGTTTCTTTAATTTCAAGTTGAAGTCGATTATTTTCATCTGTAGCTCTCTCCTGCATCTCCTTTGCTGCCAACATGCCCTGTTGGTGGGGATTATTAAATATCATATTTTTATCCAGTTCCGACATCAAAAATTAGTTTATGTGCTTAGAAATATGACTGACAAAAATCAAGCCAAGGAATTGTATTCTCTGAGATAAATATTTTGCCTAGAGTAGACTAAAGGAGCAATCATGTTTTTTTAATATATCACAGTACAAAAATTGGTTTAATGTAACTTCTGTTCCTGAATATGTTCCTTGTTTGGTTGTGTGATAAGTCACTAAAATATTGTTTAAATACAGTTGCAGTTTCAGTTTAAGAGTCGCCAGGTATCTTTACACAATGCCAAAAACTCACTGTTGTTTGTTCTGCACATTTCTTATTAGCTTCCTGTATTCCTGAATATACGACTGCCAGCTGTGTTTTAAGTTCCGTAAGTCTATCTTCAAGTTTACGAGTTTGTTCATCGTAGGTTTGTCGCATACGAGATAAAACTTCGTTCTTACCACCTCGTGGACTACCATCTAGTAACTGTAAAAGAAATCATCTTAGTAACCAAATACTATATAAACATTTTCAAAACCGTTTAATGCATGTCAGTTTTGTTTTTATACTAGCATTTTCAAGTCTTTTATATTTGATGCACAGAAAGGCGTAAATCAGTTGCGGTTTCACTTTAAAATTTAAATTACCGATTTATCGAGTGCTTCTCGCTGTAGAGCAGCCCTTCTTGCCCTTAATGCTTCCAGACTTTCCGTGTTTGGTGGTATGCTGAAATTAACTTGTCTGAGAACAGCCTTTGCTCTCTCCAGCTCCTTGGTTGCTTCTTCATGAGCCTCTCGTCTTCTCTCTGCGTTATCTTTGAGTTGAAGAAGAGCAGCTTCGGTTTCAATGAGTCTTCCCAATTCAGCTCGCATTTCGTCGTTTTTATGCACCTGAACAAATTCAATACCACTTTTAATTTAATATGAAGGTGCCAGTTATCTTCGATATTTTTTTTATCATGAATGTAAATTCAGACACTTTGTTCGTTGTTTAATACCAAATGGGACAAGAATATAGAATTAAAATGTGTCCGATCTTCCCCCACCTCACAATATTATGTTCTATTAAAGCAAGCTATTTGTTAACAGACTTGGACCTAGGCCAGACTTTGCCCATTACCTCAACAAAGCTCAAAATTTAGTTATAAACTTATAAATACATTGTAACATCCAATCCACCTGTTCATTCAACTCTTTTTCTTGTGCCATTGCCTTCTTCTTGAGTGCAATGAACTCCTCAGCAAGTTGTTTCCGGTTTTCCTCAAGCGAGCGTGTGTGTTCCGCAGAAAGATCATGACTTCGTGCAAACTTGTTCTTTTCAAGTTCGAATTCTACAAGCTGATTCTCAAGTGCCAGAAGCTGGGAACAGAAGTTTTGTGAAAGATTTAAAATTAGACACGCGCATGTCTAACGATTCTGTGATTTTTAAGTGCCAGAAGCTGTAGGTATGATTTTGTAAAAGAATCAAATGTTAGGTAGACAGAGACTGAGAAGCGATATGGAAATAGTATATGCCTTTGAAACCCACAATTTAGGAGCATATAGTTTGTTTAAATAATTGTTAAACATATATATTAACTAAACTTTGTATAATGAAAGTGTTTTTAATGTGAAACCAATTAGATGAAAACATGTCTTTCAATATTCTAAATGAAACACTAAATATAAGATTCAACACAAGTTAAGAAAACAGTGTTAAGAGTTTAATTATGGGCGGATTATTTTATTACGTACTTTGTTCTTGAGCTCAAAATTTTCAGATTCATATTCCTCAGTTAACCTGTTGTTTTCAAGTTGCAGTTCAACCAATCCTTTAGAAACCTACCAACAAAATTAGATGTATAGACTCTAATGAACAACATATTAGGATCGGGTAGTGCGCAACCAATGAATTGTATTATGTAACAGATTTATATTTTATCTTAAATGGCATCATTCATTTCTTTTCAAATAAAATCTCGTATTCCATAAAAATAGGATTCTAAAGGGTTTAAAAATAAGATTCAAGAGGGTCTTATTCAGAAAGGTCAATATATTACGTTCACATACTTTTAGTTTTTCTTCTTCACTAGCAACAAGCTTAGATGAAAGTTCTGATTTAGATTTTGCAATATCAGCCATTTTTTCTTGTGTTTGTTCCAGTCTTTGAAACAATCTGTCATTTCTTTCACGAAGCTGGGTCTGCAAAGTGGAGTAAAAACTAGTTTGGTAATTCTATCACACATAAATGAGATCTTGTAGAGTGACATGTCATAGGACCTGAGATTCAGGCCAGAGTTGCCCATTACCCCAACACCCAAAAGTTTAATACTGTTAGTGAATGTTGTTGAACAAAGTTGGATCGGAGATAAGCAATCAAATATAAACAATATAAATTTATATTGTTTATATTTCAGTCAGAGAAAACGTTACATATCTTCTCATCATACATTATCACTTGTTATCTTCAGAAGTTGATCTTGAAGATCAGGTCTTGTCATCAATCCCGCTCCTGCTGCTCCCGCATCCATTCCTCCCAACTCTAAACTATTCGTCACACGAGTGCGATATTGAGTCACCAAATTCTGAATGAATGTAACTCATTTATCCTCTTGTGGTGGTATAACGACAGTCGTTTTTTTATGTATGACTGACAATTATGAGTCGTTCAGTTTAAATAATCAATAAAGGACCACTGGGTCGGGGCTATTCCTAATATAAATTGCCAGGAGAATAACTGCACTACATTTTCTAATATCTGCTGAAATTTATGTGAAAACTGTTTATGATTGATTGATTGAATGGGGAATTTCAAGTTTTTTTTATATACTAATTTATTTCAAAAATTTGTTTGTTTTGTAGTTTGATTATTCTTTTAAAGTTCAAGAATCGCTAAATTTAATACCTATTTTCCAATCCTATGATCTGAATATTCCTTTTTATTTTGTGAACTACTTCTAAGTTGTTGCAACAATAACACACCTGTGCTAAGCAATCATTAATGATGGGATAATTTTTGACTTGACTGAGAAGACCACATCCAGCAAGTACTGCTGACATAACTTCGACTCTCGTGCTGCTTGAAGGCAAGCAACATATGACTCTTGTCTTGCAGTTTCCACCCAGTATATCACTCAGTAGGCTTGTTAACTTGGAATCACTGCAAAATGACAGATCTTTACCAATTAGGCTTTAAAGAAAGGTGGTATGTGGGAAATAACTGTATTATAAATTGCAACTAAAATATAATGCAACCTTTTAAAAACAGTTGTATGATATTTAAATGATAAAAAAGCAAATGAAAATTAGAAAAGGTATTTGGTCTTGGCGTACAACATAGTTTTTTTTTTCTTATTCAAATTTAAAAAATATAAAACACAAGTTACCTGTAGTTTACAACTCTCTCAGGTTCTTGCTGTCTTGCAAGATCTGCTGTTAATTTATTGAAAGCCACAATTGATTTTGACAGAGTAGGTCCTTCTCTTACTCTTGTGCGGTTCAAATCCTCTGCAAGCTTCTCTGCTCCAGGGAGGCGGATCACCGTGAATGTGGATCGATTAGGAAGAGGATTCTCATCCGTCATCTGAAGAAACATACTCATTTTTTTTTAACTTTGTCATTCAAAATCAATCGTTCATTTTAATCAATTTTGTTCTGCATTTTTTAGGTGTTGGGGTAATGGGCCAACATTGGTGTAAATGCTACTCCCAATAGTATGACATGCTGTAGGACCTTACCCAAGCAGAAAAATACCATAATGTTCTGCTCTTGTAACAATAAAAATATTATTTAACATTTTTATTGTTTGAATTAACTGACAATGTAAAAAAGTGTGATTTTCATCAAGGATAAATTTGATGCCCGTTTTTTACTGTTTCATCATCATACCTACATACCATGTAAAGTTCAAGTTGAAATATATGAGTTGCAAAAATAGCAGAAGAACCAAAATCAGAAGCTGCAGTGTTCCTTGATACCCATGCTTGCCAGAAAGCTGTTGATATAATTCATAATTAAACATGTTTAGTTGCATTATGTTTTAGTAAAGAATTATTTAAATGAGTGACAGCCATTATAACACAGGTGTTCTGTTTCATAAACCTCATCCCTTCTTATGAGTTACCACATACGTAACTTTTTAGGTGTTTGTGCCATGAACTGAACCTATAACTTTTAGCTACAGGCAGGCAAGTCAAGCACTTTGCCGTGGGACCAAGCACTAAGGTAGTACATGCCTGCGATTGCTTCTGTTGGATTCCTACATATATCATACTGCAGATTCTTGACGTACATTCCACGTTCTGGAGAATACTGAAGTTCCATTGGCCCAGCACCCAGACGACCTTTAAAATAACATAGATCAGTTTTGTTATATCCTGCATAGGCCTATAGTATATTGATTATAAAGTTAAGACAATTGGCTACACAATGTATGTGTATGATACCTAAGAAGCATTAAGTAGACCATATACACTACCTGACAAGGAGCCTCTTGCTGCCATTAAATCCTTTATAATCTCATTGTATATTTCATAATGATACATCAGCAATCTTCCTCTATCTTCTACACGTGGTGATGTCTGCTGACCATCAGATACAAACGAGTTTTCTGCAACAACAACAATTACTAACAGCAACAGACATAGTGTCTAAATGCAAAATAAAATATTTTCTGAAATAATAGAACAAAAACAGTCCGCCTATATAATTACTTTTTTATGAATTTTGCAATAATTGACACCAAAGATCATGTTACTTTTTGCAGGCATAGACAGACACCACTAATTCCCTCAAAAATTGTCCAATGCGAAATATAAGGCAACCTTATAAAACATCTATATCTCACAGAATTAAGCAAATATGCAAGGGTTAGATCCAGTTTTTGAAATGATAAAAAAACATTATATTCTATTGCGATAATTTTAAATTCACTCCCACAGTTTATTCCCAGGTAAATCTTGTTCAATAAACTTGCTAAAATTTTACCTGGTGGCTTCTGTGAGTTCTGCTGCTGTACATTCAATGTAGCATAGCTGATAGCTTGAGGTATTATGCCAGGTTGTACACCAGCTTGTTCACCAACGGATGTGAATGACTTGCCACTGCCTATAACAAGAAAGTGGTGTTGGGGTGTTTGATGTTACCACTTTCTACACGTACTAGATAATGTACATTGTCTAGTTAACGATCGACTAGCTCCCGTTCAACATTTAATTGACTTCGTTGTGGTGGTGTTGCGGCAGTTTTCTGTTTCAGAACTGCACACAACATCAGCACAACGTTACTTGTGATTGAATCTAAAACCTTGGTAATTTTGGAATTACAAATAAAATTAAAACGATCGCTTTCACATGTTGACAACAATGGCATGGTTTTTAATGAAGAAACTTGACACTTGGCCATTTAAACAGTTTGTTTTGCTTTTTAACAAGAGTTATACACGCTAACATGCCAATTTTATTACAATACAGAAAAGATAGAACCGCATATGTAGTTACATACCACTTTCTCCATATACAAGAACACATGTGTTGAATCCTGCTATAAACAGATCAAGTAAAGGTTGGACGGTCTTTGAAAATAATTCCTGGTTGGTTGCATCAGGCTGGTACAGCAGATGAAAGCTGAGAAAGCAATAACGATGGATGAAGCAAAGAATTTTAAACTGATGTTTTTATGCATACATAAACAAGACTTTGTTTTATCTCTTCTGTTGTAATAACAGGTTAGAACTATAGGTGAAAAAAACCTTTAAATTGCAGTTACTGAGTCCCAATCTTTAAACAATAGACTCATTGCTTATTTTAGTGATTGCAGTACTCTTTCGGTCCCTTTAATTAGTACTTGTCTGCTATTCCCACTATGTCCGCTACGTCCACAATATTCACTGTGTCCGCTATGTCCACTAACATTTTAAATACAAACCTGTGTGAATTTCCCCCTTGTTGGGCATGCACTCTTTTTCCTTCAGTTACTTGTAGATTGATACCAACATCTCCAGGCAAGGGAGGTCTTATTCTACCAACTATATCTATATTCATGCTGTGCTGTAATAATTACTTACACAGCTCAAAATAACCTGTAGGTTTTTGCAATTTTTAGTGCAGATTATATAAGTGCAATGAAATAAAACACTAGAGCAGTGGCATATGCTTTTAACAATATGTAAAACTCAAACACATTAACAATTTGCATTAATGCTGTATTGAAACCGTTTGGTCATAACAGCATCAAAATATGCATATTTTCAGCATGGTAATGCAAAGGATGTACAGTGTTAATATACAGTAAAAATATCAAAGTTTACAACAATTGGCATAGCTTTTAAACATTTTTCTCCAACTAATAAGCGCTCAAAACTTGCTTCGAAGCCTGGCTGCACAGTTCGTCCAATTTACCATCACCTCCGTAATCCAGTTCGCATATGTTACATGTGAATACAATTTCGCCGTTCACTTTCAATCGAACCAAATTCCAGTCTTCAATCTCGGATAGCGCGACCGAATGTCCTTCGGACGTTAACACTGTTTCCAAACCCTCTAATCGAGATGTTCGATGCTTTACGACACCGCATGCTTCGTACGGGCCGTACTCAAGTATAACTTTAGAATTTTTTGGCATTTTCCGGGCAAATTTATCTGGTTTTAACTGTCAAACCGCATCTATTATTAGGTTTGTTTTCATAAATTTTGTATCAAACGATCACCGAGGCAACACAAAGCGAGCAATTCCATCTAGCGGATGAATGATATTGTTTGTCGAATTTTATTTTTTGGGGCCTGGGGTTCGCAGACATACGGTCTGATATGCCAGTTTTGTACTGTTATTCCTAATCTACAACTACCATTTATCACATTTAGCTTACACAGTAGTTTATTTACACTATGAAACAGATAGTACACAAAGCTCGGCAGTAAGACACATGAACGGTTATCAGAAATATCGTTAGCTTGTTTGTATCAAAGTCCATAGAAATCACTATGGACTTTGGTTTGTATAAGGATTTTGATCTTAACATATTGAATTTCTAGTTTGATATTGCCTTTCACAGATCTGCCACTTTTTCGGTGGTCGACTTTACCTTTAAAGACAGGCCGACGCTAAAGTACAATGACGTTGCGCTGACACCATTTTCTGTTGCTGGGGCTCTAGGCTGGGGTGTATCTCTGCGTACCTTTACAGGCATACTGTTATTCCTAAATATGCCAGATTCTGCTTTGTTGCCTTGGCCACTAAAATGTTCAGCGTAATCTCTGTAAAATCGTTCTATTCGTTCTTTGCGTTCTGGTAAAGGAGTAACGGTGGCTTCCCCCTCAAAACCTGCATTCAAACATCCGAAATCGACATCTGCACCATCACTACAACTTGCAGATTCATCCGAAACAGTGACAACCACCTTTCGATTAAGCATAGGCGTCTGAAATTTATAAGTCTAAAATTGATGTGACATAGTTCGCTATGTGCTTATCTGTAACACGAAAAGTCTCAGTTATTTTGGACGTTATTACGTTCAGAAGCGAAGATGGAAGCGTCTAAAATATTTTGGTACTCACCAGTTTGTTTTTTAAAGCGACAGAATTTTCATTCTGTTGTATCGGTTCATGCTTTTGTACTTCCACAACTGATTCTGTACGTTCAGTAGTTGTGCCTGTAATCTCATTTTCGGACGAACTTGACTTTTTAAGTTCTGTAGTAGTCTGCAGCTCTCCAGCAACTGCGAAAAAAAGATTCTTAAAATCATAATACATCGGTTACAACACAAGTGTTTACCTCGTTTGGAATCGCTTTTCCATTTCGGTGTTATTGTCCGAACGACCGATCGCTTTATCACGCTGTCATTTCTAAAAAGTAAATGTATGAAAATCTGCATTTATTAATTACATCATGACTTTAAATTCTTACTGAGTTTCTTTGCTCTTCAACCAAGACCATGAACCGTTGGTCTGACTTGAGTTTTCAGTGTTGCCAGATGAAGATTTTCTACTTCGATAGCCCTGAAAAGAGACACACTTTACATGAAGCTCGCTTGCAACACTACAATATAAGTTA
This sequence comes from Ciona robusta, assembly GCF_009617815.1. Lineage (NCBI taxonomy): Eukaryota > Metazoa > Chordata > Ascidiacea > Phlebobranchia > Cionidae > Ciona > Ciona robusta. The sequence continues at coordinate 3,561,057 of NC_143242.1, read as the reverse complement.
CCATCGATGTTGTCGTGTTGTAGTTTGACCTCGTGACGCTGTTAGTCACGTGGTAGCGACCTCTCACCCATGAAGGACATAAATTTCGTCTCCTGGCGTATTTCGCCAACTCGGTCCTTACTCGTTCGTTTAGGAGGCAGTGGAAAATAAATATGAAAACACCCTTAACAAAAAGATTCGATTTAACATTTAGTAAGAACAAGCATATTGAAAGTCAACCAACTTATCACTATTGGAGCTGGTAACAAACAAACATTATAGCTAGTTTAGCTACCTGTAAAGCATTGCATGTGGTGAATAGGTAAGCCATAACTACAGACTTTGAATCCACAAAGAAGACACCAAATATCCAAGTTATACCAAGAAGACAGAGCAAAACAGAAGAACCTTTAATCCACGTTCTGAAGAAGATGGTGAAAAAATACAAATTTACAAACACGTTCTTTATATAAACCGGTTTATTCTGTTGATTGGGATATGCGTAGCAGGGCAGGGAACGATGGGCTACCGTTTTAACCTACTTTTCCTCGTCCCATTTGGTATAGTTAACAAAAAGCAATCAAAGAATAGTAAAATCATATCCTCTGTTATTATTTGTTAAAACACTGTCCGTATATTCGGATATTGTGTTCTAAAGGTGTCCTATCTTACGCCACAGTACTATAGCTTTACTTACTTGGTTTTTGCAAGCCTACTTCTGTGCGCCGGCGTTGTAATGCGATGAGATCTCATGACTCTCATCGCGATAAAGAAGAAGTAAATATTCACGCATATCACGCACAAAGCGGGTCCAACAAAACTCCAAATCATCAAGTCGTCTTTGGCATGCAACCAACAACTAAAAGAGAAAAAGCTAACTTTCAAGGTCGTACCAATCCTATGGGTTATCTATATTGTCAGTCATACATTACAAACAAATCACATAAATGATCAACTTGTAAGCGTAAACGAGGTGTGTGAAACAAAGCACCTTCGTGTTATAACAGCCGCTGCCACGTTAGGATAAATAACTTACACTCATTCATTTATTATGTTCAATATACGATTACCTTTGAGTAGTCCCGTAGCCATCATATCTTATAGCTGCCGTAATAGCAACCACAAGAATCGGGCTTCCATATGCGAAGGCATAATAACAGGCAAGTCGCGAGGACTTGTCGATTTCAAACACTTTCACAAGTGAGACGTACAAATGCATTCCTTCGATGCACATCCACGCGAAAACGGTCAGGAAGAGGTAATGCAAAACTCCCGCAATTATAGGGCACAACAGCTGCAATCCATAATAATAATTAAAGAATACTTAAATCTAAAAATACGACAGACGTTAAAACACGCTGACAGTTAAAAACATATTTACATTTGGTCCTAAGAAAGAAGGAAAATTTTGTTCTAGATTAACTTCAACTTAATTTAGATTAGTTTAAAGTCAGTAAAAACAGTAGCCATACCGGATAATTTGTTTTATCGGCGCCTAATAGGAAAGCAGTTTGCGCCAGACCAAGAGTAAAGCAGAGATTCTTGTGTATAGAAGTCCTGATTGACCGCAGACCACGCAAGGTGTTGAAACAAAAGACACACATGACGAGACAGACGATGGACATTGAACAACCGATCCATGTTATGTAAGTCAGAACCTCGTTATTGATTTTATCGAGCTGCAGGAAAAGCAATTAACTTGTCAGTTTAAGTATTTACAAAGTTTAAATGTAGTTTGGCAAATTCAAAGTAATTCAGACAGCGGCATCTGGAAAGGGTCGCATAACATATACAAACAAAAGTCACCGCAAATACAACATCCATTAAGAACTTGTGGTATGGCTCTTTCGGCAAAAAATGGATAACCGACGTTTTAACGTCCTATTCAAGTCGTCTTTATCAGGGTGAAACAGTTTAGGACAAAAAGGATAATTGCTTTCTTCTCCTGTTTGTTTTATTTCACTGACCTGAACTCCTCTAACATCCATTAGAATTGCAAAATTAGTCAAATGGTCGCATTCACATTCAGTATGTGTATTGTTGCTTCGTATCCTTTTACAACCTTCAGTTGACCAATGTCCAGCGGACGAATTGCCCACTACTGCGAGTTTCGGCTTCCAAAATACACACCTTTAGTAAAATACATTGTACAATACTTATTCGTAGCAAATGTACAATGAATCCAAATATATAGTACTGTCGGGAAGATGCTGGGGGACACCTTTAACACATAATATCCAAATATTCTGATCGTGTTTTAAACAATTAATAACGGTTCATTGGAGACGTGAGAATACGGTTTTATAATTCTTTGAATGTTCTTCGTATATACTACCAAATAGGGCGAAAAAAAAATAAAAGGAAAAGTTGTACTACTTTTCCCCGCATACTACTTTACACTCTTTACTTGTTTTAGTGAATCTTGCAACACCAAAATAGCTAAACCAATTATGCAACTCGCACATATGCACATGCAACAACGCTAATACTTCTATACCTCATAGTACAATGCACAGATGTGTTCTTATGCTTTAAAAGGAACTTCACTTTTTGCGTCTTCAGCAATTCTACGGGCGCTGGCTGAACGGAAGCAGATATGACGTATGAGTTGACCAAGTACCGATCTTCACTCGTACTCGTGTTGTTCAATAATGAAACATTACCACGGCTATCCTTGTCCTTATCAAGTGTTTGTACATTACCCTCAAAGCTGTTACCTGAAAGAATCTAATTAAACTATATTGATCTTAAAAACGTTGTTCTATCGGTTCTAAAGTGAAGCTCCAATATGTGAGCTGAGTTAAGCACGCTTTTTGTGGTGGCAATTAATGTTTATAAAACAAAAGTTTTATTAGTTAAAAACAAGAAGTAAAACTTTTAGCATCTGTTAAGTTGGATAAAAGATTTCGGTGCATAACGGCCACGCTTTTTAACTGACAGTCTTTCCCACGCTTTTTGACCATATCGTGTTTTAACAACTGTTGTTTTGCTGTTGATTCCCTTCGCTTGGTTGGAATATGACCTTCGCTATCGTTTTCAAATAAATCAATAAAAGTTATGTTTTAAAAAATACTAATACAATTTTACCTAGCAGCGTATCGAGGTTCTTGTATACTGCGAACACTACAGTTGTATCATTGGCAGCATTAGGTGAATAAGGCACAGCTATCGAGCCAGAATCATCGATCCAGTTTGTATCGTTGCTTTTCTGGGAACTCGAGGGAAACTGGACTCTATTAACAGAGTTTAATTTTTGGCTTTGCGGATTTTTGCCTCCAAGTGACATGACCTGTAATATATCATCATATTTAAGCCGACATTGTTTTATAGTTTGATTTCATGAGTATAGGTGTCAAGCTGGGTAACATGAAATGATATGGCAGAGTGGAGGAAGATGGGATACCTTTTCATTCTATTTTCGCGTCCTATTTGGTAGTAAACAAAGAACAATAAAAGAATTATAGAACCGTAGGTTATTCTTACGAATCCCATATAGAGCACAGACCGTTGTTAACTGTTTAAAATACGATCCGGATATTTGGATATTATGTGCTAAAGGTGCCCCGTCTTCAAACACCCTACTATACATTAGTTTAAATTTGTACCAGTAAGCTTAATCACAAAATTACAACTTTTGATGTCTGTATAAATGCGCTGAAGCACTTGTTGATGAGATATTTCAGAATATTTTTAAATTAACCGGTATTACATTAGATCCTAAACCAATTCACCTGAAAAGCAGTATTTTCGAAATAGTTTGTAACTGATTCCCCTGTATCTATTTGCTTGCCAATCTCGAATCCCATGTCGTCCACGACTTCTGTGACGTCATAAGCGTTCGACGCTCTTTCGTTCTGCAAAATTCAACAATGAAGTTTCTTGGAAAAAAACTTATTATTTTCTATCATATTAAAAAAAGTTACTAAAAAAAAGTTATTATTTTCAACCATGTAACCTCTGGTATTTCATTCCAAACGTCGATTAGTTTTTCACCAAGTAGAGTGTTTACTGTGGTTTGAACAGACTTCAGTAACATTTTGCTTTCTTTGGTTGAATTTGATGTTACATTCGTACTTGTCTTAATTTCAGAAAGCCTGCAAAATGTCAGATATTTAAAAAAAAATCGTTATAAAAAAACTGAAAAAATAATAACCGACAAAGTAAGGACTGTTCCCGCGTTGTCCCGCAAGAATATAAAATTTGCTTCTTTTTTAATTTAGTATCCTGTTTAAAAATATTTCCTTTCCCCACCATATATGGTATGGCGGGGAAGATAGAACCCCCTTTAATCCTTTTCTCAACCCATTCAGTAGTAAACAAAGAATATTCAAAGAGTTTTAAAACTATATTCTCGCGACTGCCATAGACTGTTGTTATTTATTTAAAACACAATCAGGATATTTAAAAGTAGGTGCTGAAGGTGTCCCATCTTACCCCACTCTACTATGTCCTACCTTTTAACAACCAGAAGATTCTCCAACAAGTCAGGTGAAGAAATTGAGTTACTGGATTGTAAGAACTCTGCTTGTTCTTCAGCAATGGATGATGCAGTAATGTTTGAGCCTGGCCATATATGCGAAACATTATAAGAATTCAAATGTAGGTGGCGCCAAGTGTATTATCAATGAAATAACGGGGGGCAATTGTCTGTTTTTTTACTTTAAAAAACCGACATTCTGTTTGAAATACAGCAAGGCATTATTATAGTTTACGGTTAATTGTCTTGTCCAATGACACATATGCCCCTTTCACACATATTCTAATAATGTTACCACAAAGCCACATGTTAGCCCCACCTGGTTCTAAATGTTCCAACGATCGAGATATTTCGTAAATGCGATCCGAGATACATTGGCTCATATCTGGAACGTCGTGTGACCATTGACCACCTTGTTGGCATTCAAGTGTAACTCGACCCATCGTCCCTTGGGAAAATATGTGTATTTAGTATTCCTATATTTATAATATTAACGCTCAATCCATATTTGTGGAACAACCGATTCGCCGTTACAGTAAACTCAATATATAGCAGGGTGCTGGGAGAAGATGGGACACCTTTTTATTTTCAGACGAGAGCTTCTGGCACTGACAGTTAATTTCTTATACAAATCCAATATATATAGTTTAATTTTCTCGTCAAATTTGGTAATAAACAAATAAAATTCAAACAAATATAAAACCGTTTCCCCACGACTCCTATAGACCGTTGTTAATTGTTTAAAACACGATCAGGACATTTGGATATTCTGTGCTAAATGTATCCCATCTCCCCCCCCCGTGCTATATACATTGGAATTTTGATTAAATTTAAGTATGGTACCGAATCGACGCTCTAGTAAGCTTAAAAAAATATCTATCGAGCTTCTGGAACGGCGTTCATGTGAATTCAGTCTGAAATTCAGCTTTTATATTATGAACATATACCTGGTGGACAGTTGGTTGAAATAATTCCCGGCGAACTTTCATAAAACTTTACGCCGTCAACGGTTACGCTGGAGCAAGTTATAGTGTTGCTGGTAGGTGAGATAGCTTCGTTGGTATGCAATATTGCGGTCTAAAAGTAAAAGTTATAAGCCTTAGAAGTAAGATAACAAAATGCTTAACCGTTTCTGCGGTCGTCACGATGTTTTGCGTGGTTACAGCTAAAGTTTCAGCAAGTGTTGCAGTTGTCGTGTTCGGTTCACCAAGATGCAAAAGTGCTTGAAGTCTAATGAATAAAAATGTTAACTTTTACTCCACAGTATAAAAGTACGACAGGGGAAGATGGGACACCTCTTCGTTCTATTTTTTTGTCTCATTTGGCAGTAAACAAGAGCATTCAAAGAATTATAAAAGCGTATCCTCACGACTTTCGTCATAGACCGTTGTTAATTGTTTAAAACACGATCAGGATATTTGGATTTTATGTGAACAAGGTGTTCTATCTAACCAAGCAGAACCATACTAAAACTGTTATATCATTTATACCTTATCGGTGCTTTTGTTGGCTCAATCATGGTTCCGACATCTTCTGATTGAAACAGGTCAAGCAGAAGAAGGCCGTCTTCTCCGTCGACGCTGTTCTGCTTCTCATATACTTTAACATCACTACTTGACAGACTTCTCTCCGTTGTATTATGCGCATTGTTTTGTATTGCAGTCGACAGGACATGTTTAGTTGATGTTTCTTGCAATGGAGCAGGGGGAGTGCTTGCTGTAAAAAAATCACATCGTTAACAGTTGGACTAAATATATGAATGAATGAAAGTATTTAACTTGTTTTATCCTCGCATGGCGGAGCATTCGCAGCCATCATAACACAGGTGTTCTGTTTCATACACCTCGTGTCTCGAGTTACCACATATGTAACGTCATAGGTGATTTTTTTAGGAGAAAGGGTGATATAACAACGTTTTTTTAAAAAGTATATATTCCTAAATTTAAACCACCTATAAAGAACCTCTCGGTTGAAATAATTACCGTTAAGTGTCTTTCAATGATTTATTTCATTTTTTTTTAAACTCTATAAATTACAAATTTACCCGATTCATGAATTGTATGTCCTTCAAAACTATTCATATCTGGAAGTGTGAAGTTGTAAGACGCTGAGCTTTCGCAAACAAATCGAATTTCGACGTCAGATAGATTCGTAGGTGGTAGTAAGGATAGCAAACGTGTCACCGACAATTTGCACGACTGTAAATACAAAAGCATTAATTCATTCATTCAAGTTATATAGGATGGGCGAGTCTGCATAAGATTTTTTCATCCTATTTATATCAGACTGTTATTTACACGTTAACTCAGATGTTAAAGGTTCTAGACGCTGCATGCCCCAAGATTTTAAATGAAAAAACTGTGCGTTTTGTAGTGAAAATTGAAATTTTCAAGGGACAGCGAAATGACATATGTTGCCGATTGGTGTGAAACAAGCTTTCGTATTTGACAAAGATTGGTTTATGTCCTGCGCAAACATACATGTCCGATGCGACAAGCATTTAATTGAACTCCTATTTTAGAAAACATGATTACCGGTTTCCCATCACATACTGCTCTTATCAATGTTGATGAACGGCTGGTTACGTCATATAAGTCTGACGTAGGCCCCTCGCCCATTTTCGAGACAAGAGAAGCGAATTGGATTCGTATGAGTGAGCTATTCTTCATTGTACAATGTAACCTGTACAGTAGTTATAATTAGGTAGATTGATATTAAAGTTTTTAGTTAAGCTTTTTTTACTTGAGTTCTTCTGTGTGCCGGTTTAGTATCACGTGGTATGTGTTGTCATGGCTACTGTCGTTGTCACACCTAGCGCCGATCATTTGATTGACACACTCGCATTGATAGCCAGGGTAAACCCAATCTAAAATGTAGATTCTGTTATAACACTGTAAAAATAGTATATAGTATAAGGGTGGTGGGGGGGATGGAACGCCTTTTTGTTCCATTATCTCGTCCCATTTGGCAGTAAAAAAGGACATCGAATTATAAAACCGTCTCCTCACGACTCCCGTAGACCGTTATTAATTGTGTAAAAAAAAGGTGTAGGCATTTTGATATAATTTGCTAAAGGTGTACCCCACCGTACTATACATATAAAGAGATGGTGCTATTACCTTTTAATTGAAGAGAATATGAAGTTTTCTGAACTGGGAGGTAGCTTTGGAATTGTTCTAAAAAGGTTAAGGCAAAATATTTACAAAAAAGCAATACTTGGCGTATATGTTCTAAAACCGACCTGCCACAATGTATGTATCGTAGTTTAAATTATAGCCCAGGTCTATAGTCGAAGATGGAGCTGTTATAAGTCGGCAGCCGAACCGGTTTGATCCGGAATTTTCTGGATCTTTTGTAACATCGAATCCAGTGCATTTAGGTGAACGTTTCTGCAAGCATAATGTTGCGCATTCTGAGCTTGAATTCAATGAAATCGGTCGCTTGTTTTGTTCAAATGCGAGCTCCGTTTTGGGAAAGTATCCGAAGACATCGGTTGATTCGAGAAGGCGGCGAACTGACAGTCGAACATACGTATCTAAGTAAACAAATAAACAAATGAACTTTGATTAAGAAATTGGAGAGCAAATTGCCTGTGATTAGATTTTGATTTCCTTCAAGGCGCCTCACGCCATGTTCACAACGCTACAGACTTGTTTACTTTTTGGCTTAAACTAGTGATGGGATATACACTCGTAGAATTACTGATCCAATGAACAAGCACCAGGGGTGAGTTATAGTGCATGGCAGAGGAAACACGGGCGGAACAAATGCGCACTGTACAGAGTTTATACCATACATGACAGCTATTCTACAAATAGGATTACACGGGTCTATGGCTCAGTGTGTGGTTCGGAACATTTTTTGTTATTTCGCAATTTGTTATTTCGTCTCCTGCTACATATGGTAGGGTGGGGGAAATAGAACACCTTTTTACTCTATTTTCTTGTCCTATTTGGTAATAAACAAAGAACATGAGGAATTTGAAAACGCATTTTCATGCCTCCAAAATACTTTTGTTAATTGTTTAAAACACGATCAGGATACTTCGATATTACGTGATAATGGTGTCCTGTCTTACCCCACTCTATTATATATTACACCAAGTAAAGCAATTATGTGTATACCTGAATTATTCACGGCACTAGTTTGTCCTGTGACCAGTTTCCAGTTACACCCTACATCCTCGACCGTATTCCCCATTCCTGAATCCTTTAAAGTTTTCAGTTGCTGTTGAATTTTCTCCAGCAAATACATTTTCGTTATACTTTGATCACACTCTGCAAGATTCAGGACCCAAATTGTTTTCTTTGCGCCAGAAATAACTTCTTGTTTAATGCTTAAATTTCGGTCTTGTAAAACTTCGAAAGAATCTAGAAGGCGATGCTTGAAAATATTGTCATTCCTTTGTTTTGGGTTTTCAAAGTCTACCCAGTCGTTTACTGGTCCATAGTTTAGCCAAGTTGCATTCAACGTCGAATAAAAGGTCTGAATAACCGGTAACCAGTCTGAAAATAGTTTGTTTTAGGTGTTTTGCATACAAAACACGTTGCTAATAACTTAACCAGACCGTATACAAACGAGAAATCGAACTCTTCGAGATAAATACATAAATAGTAGGGTGGGGAAGATGGGACACCTTTAGCACCTAATATTCAAATATCCTGATCGTGTTTTAAACAATTAACAACGATGTATAGAAGTCATGAGGTTGGGGTTTTATAATTTTTTGGATGTTCTTTGTACTACCAAGCGGGACGAGAAAATAGAATGAAAAGGTGTCTCAACTCCCCCCACCCTACTATATGAAAAACAGTGTGTAGAATATGACTATTGATTTGAGCAATGTATTGTACGTTGCGTTTATAGCTGTTTGCGTACCGTTGTATGGGACCATGTTCAAATACGATTGTTTTATAGAACTTGTTACACTGCAGCCGGTAAAATTAGCTTGTAGTCGACAGTTTTGGTTTTCTATGCCGCTTATCTTCACTCGTATCGCTGTGGTTGGCACAGGCCAATGTAGAAACAAAGTACGACTCGATGTTGAAATTGCGGTCTAAAAAGAACAACACTGGTTTGACGACCGAAGTTGCACTGTTTAAATAAGTACTATTTAAACAGATTCAAACCGCTAAGGTGGTTCATTCAAGTTACAACAATTTAGAGCAAACGCTTATAGAAAAGTATATAGAAAAGTGGTCTTTGTAAATTTGTCTTTGTAAAAGTTAAATATTTTTTAAAGAAACACAAAACAGCATTGGCCAAGAGGCTGTAAGAAAATATATATGGTATGGTGGGGAAAATGGGACACTTTTTCGTTCTATTTTCTCGCCTTTTTTAATAGTAAACAAAGAACATTCAGATAATTATTAAGCAGTATCCTCACGACTTCCATAGACCGTTGTTAATTGTTTAAAATACGATCAGGATATTTGGATATCATTTGCTAAAGGTGCCCATCTTCCCGCACAGTACTATATATGATATAACCTCCTGTCTTTCACTATAATTGTGGTAACTTTGATCGCCTTTGATTTGAACTTCGTAGTCGATTGTATCGCATGATTCACCAGTTTCCCTTTGAAGTGAGGTTAACCTTATAGAGTGTATGAAGAGTTTTTGGCCTGGAGAAAAAACGAACAGTTTGAAGTCTTTGTCAAATGCAGTGCGGAAATGCGAGTAAAAGTGCGGTTTGAAATTGGACAGCAGACGTTCGAGATTTAAACTGTAATTCTACCGGGCAGGTGGGTAGGTAAGTTCACGCAGTGGTAAATCACAATAGCCCCGTAGTGATTTCCTACAGACGTGTCTTATGTGATATTTGTAACGCTACGAGCTTCATTACCTCGTTGACGAATTGATCTAATCTGGCATGCCGACGACGCATGATAAACAAGCTTACGCGACCGAAGGGACGCCATAACAGGTAACAGGTGGCTGTATACCTACTTCCTTGCTAGTATAAGCAGGGACCACCGTGGTGCAAAGAATTCATAGACCCTGGATTGACTTCGTTAATTTTGACGATAATCAACTACAATTGCGCTGATGTTTCCCCTTTTGGGCGGGTAATGATAAAGAGAAGTCAATTTTCCAATCTTCCATTTGAGATTAGAACTGCGACGACCGCCGACGCTGCAGCGCGGAGCCAGTGTTATACCGATCGCGCCAATTAGGCCTGTTGAACCCAACCCGTTATGACGCTCACTATGGTGTCGTATTTCATACAAAGCCGATGCACATGCCAGAACAAAAATTATGAAATTCCGGTACACATACCGTTTTTCATGCGTGTTCAAAACTAAATTGGTTCGGTTGCAAGTTACATTCTTGGAAGGCAAGGTGTACGAAAAACACGCCCGTGTTATAACGAAAATACAGCACCAAGCAAAAAAAAAACAGTTGAATAAATGCTTTATAATGTCTATTAAATTCTATCTTTTTTAGTTCCGATTAAATATACCACAGAACCGTAAAAGTTATGAAGCGTTATCTAACGGGATTTCCGAGTTAGAAATCTTTCACCTCGCCGCGTCTGTGCAAAGGTGTTACGTTCGTAAGTATCTCAGCTCATCCCGCAGCGTTTCCTCGCAAATGGTTGTGCCACTGTATATAGCAAATGGTATATAAGGTGTAGTAGCTAGTCCTGAAGTAATAAGCCACAGTGGTGCAATGAATATTGTATGAGCGCATCGACCTAAAAAAATCGATATATCTGTTTCGAAAAGCGCGTTATGTAGGCGCAGATAAAGCGAAAGCCTCTCTGTTATATAGTACGACAACTCCTCTGTTACACAGTATACAATAATGATTAATGTACCATTGCAACAATTGTGCGGGTGAGCTAGTAAACAGCAGCATGCTATAGTATCCATTGCATTAAGGAGGAAATGGCTTTAGTGGAGGCAGGGCTATTTATAACAAATCAGCACAACTATAAAATGCGCATTAAAAGGTACCACCCACGGGTCTAGCGTTAGAACGTTTGGCAGGACGTGTTATAGATCAAAAACCGCAAATGATTGCAAGGCGTTATTAACATGGTTGGATCTAAAAATCCCCAACAGACCGCTGCCATCACATTGCCGTCAATCAGCCATTGTTTACGTTGTTATTCTCGCGGAAACATGTCTGCGCATACTCAAGGACCAGAGATTACCGTGCAGATATAGACCAGCGAGGCTGATGAGAAACGGTGCAGTTTGACATTGTCGCATATGTAAGCAACAAGTCGCGTGGATGGGCCGCTTCTGTCGCTTTGTGTGCTGCTTGGTTCGCACGGTGGAAAAACGCAGGTGTATAAAGGATTTACGAGTGAGCAAACGGTCGCCAACTGCTGCGCTGGAATTAGGCAAACACGCTGTAAAGTGCGAGGACCAGTTCCCAAGCGAGAACAAGGCAAGGCGCAATTTGCACTGCAGTCTGAGCATTCTCGACTATTCCCTTGCCAGATGAGAACTACTTGTCAGACAACATGTTCCAGACAAATTGGTTGATAAGATATAGTTAAAAAGCAGTTCAGTTAGACGTTTTTATATCACATGGGAGTTCACTAGGTTTACAATGTCGATGAATTGAACTGTATTGAAGTGGCCAGAGGGAAACCTGATCATAAAACGTAGTTTAACGTCTAATGATTAAAGTGGTTAGGCTGTCGTAAACGAAGCTGTATTATAAAGATCTGAAGCAATATTTCATATAGGGTTCTAATTAAGTGAGAGGATACAATTGTACAGTACAGAGAATTCGATCTCAAATTACAGGCCTGTGCCGTTACTCCGCGGCCGAATTAGGCAACATTGGCGTGTGCGTAGAGACGACGCCTATGAACTGAACGATGACAAATAATTACTGCTTGAAAACTATGCGCTTGCTGACGTCATAGGCCTATCAGGAGTAAACGCGTGTTTACGTTTGCTACCAATTGCTGGTGATGCGAGTGTCACTGATGTCAAAGTGACTAGCGGTTTTACGGCCTACACAGGTGCCTTTATTTAGATCTGAAAGAGATAATTGAACGTAAACAGAGCGACTATAGATGAATATTGGTGGAACTTGGGTGGCATATTGAGAAGAGCTTCTATCTAAGCAGGTCTATGGCTTGGTTAAAAATTCATTGGTAAATTTATATCAATGTGTCACTGTGTATGCGTTTAGCAATTTTAGTTCAGTATGTAGGGAGTCGTTTACTGTATACGTGTAGCGAGTATTAGTTCATGCACAACTGCATTTAAATTAGTATTGATTGACTGTCAGTCATCGCTTGTAATTCGTAATCCGAACGTACTTACGGTGGTCACGGAAAATAAATATGCCAGGCGGAAACATAGGTTATTGATTGAGGTATGGAATGTACTTTAATATTGGTTAACATGGGCGACAACATAAGTACGTCTGTAAATTCAATATAGATTGTCTGTACTGAGTGTTTACTCGCTTACTGTTTGTTTGCTAGGCTAGGGCACACCAGTGGTTTGAATTGTTGCCTCCTCGCTAGTTAGACCTATTGTGCTTTATAGCCTATTGGGATAAGAATGGCCCAACATTGTATAGTGCTCGCGTTGCTACTCTTTCAATGTAGTTAGGTTTGTTTGCGTTGTGGAATTTGCGGTTACGATTATACGTTCGGTGGTATTTGCGATACCGCGCCAGGACTGATGAAGGTTTAAGACCTAATTTTAATCAACGTGTTTTTTCATTTAAAGGTGTTAAGAAAAGTTATTTAAACATGAAGAGAGACTACTTTGCGATTTACTGTGGCAGCAGAAAGTTAAATATCTCAAAGGAGGTTCTAACATCTAACAGTGACTACTTTCGTGCCATGTTTGATTCGGGTATGACCGAGTCACAGAAAGGGAAGTTACGAGTCCGTATGGACGAAGACGATATGTTCAGTCCAAAAACCTTACGTCGGGTTTTCGGATTTCTAAAGAACTTAGAAAATTGCGGTCGAAACCGTAAAGCTGGTGTTTCTTTTTGGAAGGCAAAAGAAGAATTGACAAATAAACGAAACAAGGGTTACCAGCGATACACCTCAAGTGAAAGTAAACTCTGCAGTTGGATTAAAAAGGCTTCTACCGAAGACGTAAGACACTTGTTGTCAGCTGTTGGTTATTTTCAAATGCACGGCCTAATGCAACAACTAATGACATGTAAAAGTGAAAGTATGGATCACGTTTTAGCAGCCAAGGTTCTACCCTTTGCATTAGATTGCGGTATGCTCGATTTGCACACTCTAGCGTTCAACTCTGTCGTACAAAACTACATCGAATTTCTGCGTTACGTGGACAGTGACACTAGCGCCATCACTCGGGAGCTTTCGGCCGAGATTCTGACCGCTCGTTGTCTTGGAAAAGACACGCCAGACAACGACCTGTGCGCGCTGTACAGAACAGACGTAGAAATTTGTGACAACGGAGGGGTTCGATGCTCGTACACTTTGGTCAAATTTTCTCCAACAAATGACGTCACAGACTCGCAGTGGAAAGCGGAAATAGTTGATGACATCACAACTGACGCAGACGAACACGTGGTCGATACCGTCACAATTAACAATTATCTATATGTCGTCACGTCACAATACGTCAGACCGAACACAAACATAAGAATCTACAGATACAACCCAAATTATCAGTCAACGAAAAGAGCCGATAAACATAACACTACCAACAGATGCAGCATGGACTTACCGGCTAAAAAGCTTTACACTGTAGGTAGTGGCACTTGTACGCCAACAACGACTCCAACAAATAAGTCTACCAACCAGTCACCCAATATTTGTCGTGCTTGGTGCCTGGAATCAGCAGTGTTGACCAAACACGGTTATGTGACTGGTTTTCAAGCTACTACCGGTACAGCAATAAACGGTTCTCACGATAAATGCGGCAGCACTGGAATTTACATTCTTGGGGCACGACGCACGACACAAGGCAGAAGAACAAGAACACAGAATACAGAGTATTTAACTGACGTTGATTGCTACGACCCAATAAAGAACCAATGGTTTTCAAAGGCACCAATTCGAGTTACCGATCACAGCAAGACCGGTAAGTATTTAGCCCCATATTACTTAACATAATATACCATACTAATTGCAATTTGTTAATATATCGTTTACTTTTCAGGCTGTTTGAGTGCTTTGAAACGAACCCAATCTGCAAGTATCGATGCTATTTGCGTGAAACCGACCACCAACAAAGATGGGCAAATAAGAGTTTCAATACAAAAGCGACCAAGTGACCTCAATGCAGATTACGCGCTCGGTCGATCGGGCCAAATTCATGACGTCGTTTCTAAGCGTGGTACAGTTTTCCGTGACGTCACGAACTTGATTTATGACCCGCTAGACAATAGTTGGGAAACGGAACGACACAGCGATTGCAACGCAGGCATGGGGACTTGGTATCAACGGCAAGACCCCCTCTTGCGAAATGACATTCAAAATGAGGCATTCTATCATTCAGGGAGCCAAGTAGTAGCTCGGTACTGCAATGAATCGTCGGCCTTTCGACTAATTAGCGATAAAACTGCCAGAAAAGGATCGGACGCCGTTCGGTTGGAAGTTAGGAACAGAAGGAAATGCGGAGAACAATCTACTAAAGTTATTTACAATGTCCCGACGCCATTGAGCACAAATTACGACCAAAATGCTATTGAGCTCAGCCGAGTGGACAATGTACTCGTTAATTCTCAATTAGCCGTTCCCTTGCTGTTTAAGTTGCGTTTTCCACAAAGCCACATGTAATTTGTGTGATTTCTTGCACACGCACTCTTCAAATCTTATAGAGTCGTTCTCTTATTTCGATTCTGTACTCGGTCGCTTTTTTGTACTTACCGAATTCGAATTCCACTGACTTGAATGATCTTCCTACTTCAATTTCTTGCTGTGATTCTTCTGCTCGTTTTCCATTCACCTTTTCCACTGTGAAAATAAAATAAAAATTGCAAATTACTTTGCGGGTTCTAGTACATACAGGAAAACATTTTGGTGTAAAATATGGGCCAACACTTTATTTAACCGGAACAACTAAGGAGTGGTTTTTTTGTCATAGTTTTAACAAAAACAGTGTTGATCGACTTTATCAATTTATTCAATGCTTTATATTTCTGATTTTGCGAGGAATGCAATTGTGTAGGATTTATAGGAAAGTCAATCGTCGGTGTGTCTCAAAACTAATGTGAGCTAATTGGAGCACGTCAGCAAAACATTGGGTAATTTTAAAATCAGCACAAACCTGTTATATGATCATTGCAATCCAATGTCTTGTAGCAGATTCCACCATTTCCGCAATACGGATTTCCGCATTGAATTGGGGAACTTGCTTGGCATGGTTCAATATCCCGGGTCTCAAGTGCGTCTTCAGGTGACAGAATATATCTTTCATTAATCGAGAGTCTGTACACGCAAGAGGATAGCGTTTGGCTGTACATTAATTCGTTGGTGGAATTTTGAGACAGTCCTGCAAGCGTGACAGAAAATTAGATGAGTGATTTTTGTACCTTACAGTCATTCAAGTTCTTATCTTACCTAGAAGCATAGCAGAAACAGTTGTTGTGATAAAAGCTGAGAGAAACTGCCTCGGTACTTTATAGTTGATTGGTTGTAAGTCGTCCATTTCAAGTCTTAACTATAGCAGAACAAATAGAATAGGCAAAGTATAATAAATATTCTAGTTTTATTTTCCATGCTTACTTTCGAGCCGTTTCGCTGAAACTTCAAGACATGAAACTCCTCAGAAACCTCTAAATGCTGCGCCACTGGCAGCGTCACAGTAGCTTCGTTTTTCTGCTTGGCATAAACGTATAATTTGTAATATGCTAACTACTAATGAAAATTCCGATAAATATACCTTTCCAAGACTGAACATCAGTGCACCGTTCTGCATGCCAACAGCAATCCATGAGTTGCCGATGCCTCTATAATACAACAGAAGTCCATTCGTGGAACTCAGTGTGAACATCACCTTTAGCTTCCTTATCTCCTGTGAATCTGCTTGGGGGGTGTTGGGCGATTGGCCAAGAGCAAAATTCGCGAAGCTTTGGCTGCGCAGACGAATCGCGTGAAGCTGAATTCCGACATCTTTTGGATAGAAAGAATAGAATTGGTTAAAAAGGTACTACTGAAATTGCCATTGTAAACTTTTTACCTAAGTTTATGAGAAATAATACAGCGACAAACCAATTAGCGATCTTCATTTTCGCCTGTCGAATAAAACTTTCACTATTTTTCGATTATTATTTAGTACAAAATATCTTCTTTCAACTTAACCTCGTATTTTCAACACTGCTCGATATGACCACAGACTGCATGTATGCTGACCTCGTAAATGAAACAAACTTCCGAAGTTCGCTGGACATAGGGGAATTGTCGGCAAAGGAAAAAGGGCATGGACAAAAGTGACAAACAATAGTTACTGTGGATTGTAACTTTATACGCGACGATATTTTCTCGTCCCATTTGGTGGTAAATAAAGAGCATTCAAAGAATTATAATACCGCATTCGCACAACCCCGGTAGACTGTTGTTAATTGTTTA
Source organism: Ciona robusta (assembly GCF_009617815.1). NCBI lineage: Eukaryota > Metazoa > Chordata > Ascidiacea > Phlebobranchia > Cionidae > Ciona > Ciona robusta. The sequence continues at coordinate 3,544,066 of NC_143242.1, read as the reverse complement.
AACACGATCCGGAGATTTGGATATTATGTGTCGAAGGTGTCCCATATTCCCCCGCGGTACTTAATATTTCTTTACCCGCTGGCCGCTCGCCAATGATGATGACAGAATCTTGAATACCGTATCCTCTGGCTTAGACGCCAATGCGTGTTTTATGTCTTTATTCACGTATTTTGGGCTTTAAAACATCACCAAAGCATTCAAAGCTACTGCACAAGTAAATTTGAAAAACATTAATATAAGATTTCTATTTCACACCATATATTTCAATTAGCTCCATAGATATCTTTTAAGTTTAGTTCAATTATTTATTTTGTTACCTGACCGCTTGTTTGCTTCCTTTTCCTTCTAGATATAACGTACACGAACATTACTTACGATTAGTTCGCGCGACTTTCAAAAGGATGTTTTAATGTGTGATAACAACACAATATGTACTCTGTTTTAAGTTTTTATTTCACGTTATTGTTAGCGTAGTAAACATTAGTCGGAGCGTTTAGGTAACTAGTTTAAAATTTGTTTTGTGGTATAGTTAAGCGACTCCCTCCTAGCATATAGTTAATAGAGAAACAAATCCAATATAATTGGACAGTTTATTACAATAGAAACCACACATTTTGCAAAAAGAATGCAAACAGCTTGTTTTTCATGCAACACAAAATGCAGCACTAACATTACATAAACGTAGTAATATATGCGGTATAAATACACATGATTACATAAACATACATCTATACATATTTCATCAATAAACGAACAAACGTTTGGCCCTTTTTTACTTTGATAAGAGTGTTACACCCATGTCTTTTTATTATTTTTTCAATGTTACCATGTTAGCATGTCACACTGTTAAACAGAGTGGAGAATTACTTGGTATTCCTGCCGCTGGATACCAGTAAAAAAATTGTAATTTGGTCCTTACATCTCTCCAATACGCACCTAAAATGTTTATAAGCCATACCTTTTGGGCATTTTTAAACCAAATCCCTTATTTTTTTAAACAAATGACACTGTGGGTACCAGGAAGATATAGAAAAGAGTTTAAAATTGTCGCCGGTCACCACCGTCAATATACCATGTCACACCAACACTCATAGTTTGTATTTTCATAATTAAAATAACTGGAAACCTTATCTATGTTACAGATATATTGTTTATCTTAGTACATAATGGAAACTGACCATTCCAACCAAACGCCTAGTTTGCCCATGGATACATCATCTGACAATACACCACAGCAGACACTTCCACCCATAACATCATTACCAACCCAAAGTAATGATAGTTTGCCGTTAAACAGCATGGCATCGTTCCTGCCTCTACCAACAACTGATGTTAACACACCTGTCTCTTTTCATATTCCCCTCGTTCAAAATGAAGCTCCAGTAGTAACTACTATAGAAGGCGTGTCCACAATTCCTGATAAGGATGCTGTATTAACCAATACACCAAGTGACATTTTACAAACCACAAAAGAGAACACATTGCCCCAACAAACCACTGTGGTTGATAACATTACACCAACTACAAGTGAAACTGCTGTAAACAACAACCCCATCTGCCCTGTTGTTACGACACCTACAGTGCAACTTAAGCTCCCAGAGAACATAGCAACTGTTGTGAAGACTGAGCACACAGAGGAGCAACATCCGATGATGCAGGAAGCGGGGAACGATCCGAACATGGATGAAACTGTGGATGATGAAGCATTCGACATGGACACTTCTGATTCGATGATAAAAGTGAAGACAGAGATGGATTTTCAGATCTCTCCCGCTTCTCTACCTTCAGCCTCTCATTCCAGGACATCATCATTGTCTTCGAAATCCTCCAAAACTCCTTCACCACGCTCTTCAACAAGTCCCACCAGTCAAACACATAAATCAAAGAAGAAGAGACCGCCTCCCCCTGCTAAAGAAATTGGACAAGTAAGACAGTTTTGTTTTTTCATTTACCACAGTCTAAACTAAATTTCCCCATGTTTTGCAGTAAGCATTTTCTTTATATATATTTTATTTCAAAAGTTTTCTTAACATTAACAGTACAGTAGCAAGACTGTTACTGTGTATTTCTTTTCAGTAGTTTCTCTTACCATTACCAATATTCTAATATTTTGTTCCATTTGTTTTTAGTAAATTCAAATTTATAAACTAACATTTTATTTTCTTTGCAGCAAGACTATTTATTTTTATTAATTTCTTTTTACACTAATAATCTAAGATTTCTTTTATTTGTTTTGCAGCAAGACAGCCGGAATGACTTTTACTGCTGGGTTTGCCATAAAGAAGGTGAAGTCTTGTGTTGTGAGTTGTGTCCACGGGTGTTCCATGCAAAGTGTCTTCGTATGCAATCTGTAAGTCAATATTAGTAAGAAATTACATAATACAACTTTTTGTATTTATTTGTATGGTTATGTGACAAAGCATGCAGTATTGTTCAACAAACGAAAAGATTTAAAAAAACGTTAGAACAGCAGTTGTTATAACGTACTAAAGGTTAAAACAAAGGTGTGGCCATTACACAAAACAAACAATAAATCTCAGATATTTGATAAAACAACATTAGTATTCTAATTGGAATTGAGCCCACGCATCTAAATAGATAAATGTGTTTATTACAGCAAATTCACTTTTTATGTAATCTTAGTTTTATAAATTCCCAAAAGCATTATCTTATTTATTTTATAAAGTTTAATATATAACGGACACGCTTTTATTTGACTATTTTACCCAAACAGTTTTTACCCATAAAATGATTTTAACGACTGTTGTTTTGCTGCTAATTTTTCTCTTCTCCGTTTTAATTATTCTGTTCTACATTATTGTATTCGAAGAGATCATTAAACTGCATGGCATTGGTACTTTATATATTCAAAACTATAAATATATACATTATGTTGCTAGGAGCCTGAAGGAGATTGGTTTTGCCCGGAATGTGAAAAAATAACAGAAGCTGAGTGCAAGGACTCTCAATCTAAATCCATGTCTCAACTGAGCATTCAGCAACTTGGTATACATCTCCGTTATGCCCTGCAACGAATGAAAATTGCTGGTGTAAGTGGCATTTTTGTTTAATAATGATTTTCATGCATTTTGTTATTAAAAAATTTACCCTGCATTTAAAATTTGATATTTTAATAAATTTAGTTATTTTGCCTTTAAGTAACACTTCCTTCAGCATATAGAATGTTTTAATTCAAAATAAATGCGAAAATATAAGAGAAATTGTTATATATCGATCACAATTATTTTAGTATCTTTTTCTGTTTGTTTTTAATTTTTCTCTTCACAGTCTGAGCCATTTCTTGAACCAGTTGACACCAAGAAATTCTCTGATTATTTGGATTATGTTTTCCACCCTATGGATATCAGCACACTGGAGAAAAGTGTTAGAAGAAACCAGTATGGCTGTACAGAGGTATATGTTAATGTTGTATAATGGGCAGTTGACCCACTGGCCTAAATCCCAAGCCCCTTGGTATGCCTTGCTGTAAGACCCCACCCAAAAACAGTATAATGGTTGCACAACCTGCCACTCTCTTTTGAACGGGTTAGACAGCGTGACAAGCCAGGAAACTAGCAATTACCCTGCCCTTATATACCATAAATAAAGTAACAAATAAAACAATTAAATACATTTTCTAGCCTATCCTACTAAGTTCTTCACTAAATTTTTTATTCTGTAATTTGTCCAAGATTTATACCGTACATTATGCCACATTTGATGTTACCAATATGTATACATTCCAAAATGGGCCAAAGTTAGAACATTTTAGTATGGTATAGGCCTATTACCAACAATAAATGACACAGTTGTTATGGTTTATCATCTGTTATCTGGTTATTTAACTTTCGAATATTAGTGAAGCTTGTCTACATCAAACCAAGCTTCGTGATTTTATAGCAAACTTAGTATTATGGAAAAAAGTATCTTTTTATTGGTTTAAATTTTTGTTTTATTTCAGGCATTTTTAGCTGATGTGAAATGGATTCTCCATAATTGCATCATCTATAATGGAACACACACCAAGCTTACACATATTGCTAAAACTATGGTCAAGATAGCTCAGCATGAGGTATGTGGAAGGTGGAAATAACTTTATTTAGGAGTTTAGGGTCATATATTGTGATTATATATATATAGGGGGGGTCGTCGCAAATTAGTATGACATTAAATATGTTAACATGCATATTATATAACTTTCACCACTTTGTTACAATTTTCTTTGATTTCTTTTTTTTGTATCTAGATGTCTGAGATTGAGGTTTGCCCAGAATGTTACCTGAATTCGTGCCGCAAACGAGAAAACTGGTTTTGCGAACCTTGTAAAGACCCTCATGTTCTTGTTTGGGCTAAACTGCAAGGTTTTCCGCATTGGCCTGCTAAGGTAAGACTATTTTCTGTAATTCTAATTAAATATAACATACTTATGTAATGTTCTTTTAATTAAAATGTGTATTTTTTAATTTGTGAGTAAGGCAGAGACTCCTGGTAACTGTTGTATTGACATATTTTAAATTAGGACCAACATCATATATTTTGTCACCTTAATTCTGAATTACTGCAAAGTAATTCAAATTAAAGTATATATCATTTGGATTTTTGTAATTTAGTAATAAACCACAGACAATCTTTTTTTGATCTATTTAGTTTTTAATCCAAGATTTTAAATTTTGGTTTAAAATTTATATATCTGATATTATCCAGGCTCTTAGAATAGACAAGGGAAGTGTAGACGCTCGATTTTTTGGCCAGCATGACAGAGCTTGGATTCCATTGTCAGGGTGTTACCTTATGTCAAAAGAAATGCCGCACCCTGTTAAAAATAAGAAAAAGGGCAGAGGTCCTGGAGCTAAAGGTATGGTTTATTTTTAAAACTCCAAAAGTTGAGAATCTAAGAAGATTCTGTTGTATGATACATTTTAATAGTTTTGGTCACTGGGGTTTATTTTGTTAGCTATTTCTTTGCTTTCCTGTTTCACTTATAAAACCTATTTATGTTTGCTCTGTTATACTTATTCATGTACTCAGTACAGTATAAAGCATATATGCCTATAATTTTGACAAATTTGTTTCTAAATCCATTTAGGTGGCCTCGACAGTGCAATGCTTGAGGCTCAACATTACATTGATAATGTGATAAAGAAAACCGGTTCATTCGAGTATGCACCGCTTCGTACTCCCCTCACACATGTTGATTTGTACAGGAAGTCAGGAACAACAGATCAAAGTCAAGGTGATTGAATTACAACCGTCATGTTTTAATGTATTAACTAAAGTTGGAGTGACATTGCTTGCAGTTGCACTCTTAGTGGTAAAACATGGGAAACCTCATTGATTAATTTGCCAATGCACTATATTTTGGCTCTGCTTGTTTGTATTGACAGTTGATAGCTAAAAGCAGTGTGAAAGCTGCTTTAAAATGTAAAACTGGGATGGTAAAACATATAATGTCACGAATGTTAACCATGTTAGAAAATTTGTGGTAATGTCCATGGTTGGTTTTGTAGCAGTATCAAGTTTAGATGTTTTGTTCTGTTGTAAAAATGTTGAATCTTAGTTTTACACTGCAATAGCATGCATCTTTTAGTTTCATAAACTGTTTTTCGCCGATATATCACTGCAGTCGAAAAATGTAACTAGAAATTCTTTTTAAAATTACACATGGGGCTGTTAGGCATTATATAAACTTGTTTGGCATTTCCTCCTAAGTAAGTAAACCTGTTATAATATCTCCAGATTCAGGAAGCATTGATAACAAGGAAGTTTCCAGAGACAGCAAGATTAAGGATAACGTGGTAAGTGATATTCATTTTATTGTTGGTTTAAATAATGGGTTCTTTTTTTTACCTTTTACGCCCAGGAACGTTTATTAGTATAATATACCCACATAAAACTGATTTGTTCATGATTTTTCAGAAGCTTCGTATTTTTGCAAAATTTGTCATAGTTTATTGTTGGTTAGGACTCCCCTTATTTGTAGATTTATTTGTAGATTTTTTTGGGTTTTATTATAATGGTTGCCATCTAAAAATATTTTCTACCACTAAACCAAACCCCTAATATAACATATTCTATATGAGTTCTGACAATGGACCTTTAACTTATCCCAGACTTCAGTGCAAAAATACAATTTGAATATCCTTAATTAAAACAGTAATATTTTTCCTTTTTTTTAAATTGCACTTCTAACTTGATATAGTGTAAAAATAAAGTTACAATTATCTTCTTATCAGAACTGTTTTAATTTATCCTTATACGCATAAATATATTTTAACAGAGTTTAAAGCAAGAGGAAACTGATGCATCATCTAAATCCTCGGTAACCAATGTTAAAACAGCTCTTGGTGAAAAACTTCTTAATCTTAAACTAGGAGCTGGTAGGTTTAACTATATGCCGTTATTTTTTTGTTATTGTTGTCTTTATGTAAAAATAGACCAATATGATGAAATAATATGTGTGGAAGTTTGATGCTTCTGTTTTTACCTAATTTTTGCGACAATTTGTAACACACTTTTTAAAGTAATATAAACATAAAATATTTTAGTTGAATAAATTCTTTATGTTTTGAAAGATTAACAATTTAAATTCAAATGTTGTTGTCTGTAGTTTATAACAGAGAAAGATGCCACAGTAGTCACATGCATCTTAATAAATTATTTATAAACCGCTTTAGCTTTTGTAAAAATCTTTTGAAGTCTTGATGTAAATCTGTTATTTTCAAAGATTTTTCTCTTTTTTTCTTTTAAATTCTGTTAATTTTCTTTAAAAGAGGGGGGTGTTCCGGGATCAGATCTTCCTAAAAAGAAGTCCAAAGTAGTGACGACTAGCGGCACTCATCCAGGAGGAGCACAGAAGGGAGGTTTTGCTCCGAAGAAGAGAGTGACTAATCCTCTCCTGGAAAAGACGATCGAATCGTGCAAAGCTTCAATTCTTGATTCTCTACCTGATGTAAGTCTGTTTTTGTTGGTGTTTTCCATTGTATGTGTGTGTGATGGTATTGCTATATGTGTGGGTTCATATGTTATACAATCTACGTTTCAGTTTTAAAATATATGACCGGGTTGGTAGCACAGTTGGTTAGTGGGCCTGCCTGGAACCCAGAGGTAATGGGTTCAAGGCTTTTTTGCTGCTACCATTGTGGGCTTATGTGTTCTTAGGCAGGACACTTAATAACAATTGCTTCAACCCAGTGGTCACTAATGGGTTGTCCAAAAAAAAAAGAAAAAATCCTTCAAAAATAATCACCTGCATACTAACATACATGGTAACTTGTAAGCAGGCGCGAAGTGTATTAAAATCAGTGTTATAACGACTGTCATTTCCTGCCACTCAAGGATAAAGTAAGTTAGATTCATTTATTCATTCATGACACAACAATACTGTTTAATAAAATTACTTAAATGGTTTTAGACTTCTTACATACTATTCTTAGCGTCTTACACATTTCACATGTTTGTTTATCAATATAAGTTTTAACTAGTTTTCATTTGAGAGGCATAGATAGTGGTCACACATTGGTATACAAAACTTATCTATAATCTGTGTTAGAAATCTATTGTATGTTTGGTGAATGGTAATGTTATGTAGTAGGGTGGGGGAAGATAGGACACCTTTAGCACATAATATCTAAATATCCTGATCGTGTTTTAAACAATTACCATCGGTCTATGGGAGTCGTTGAGACACGATTTTATAATTCTTTGAATGTTTTTTGTTTACTATAAGATGGGACCAGAAAATAGAATGAAATGGTGTCCCATCTTCCCCCACCCCACTCTATACTATATCTGCACACCTATGTAAATAGCTGTCGCAGTCTACCAGAAACCATACCATACATCTGTACAATGCCTGTGTAAATAATAAATATAAGGCCCAGTACTGTCTGTAAATATTAAATATTAACCTTTAGTTTTGGTTGCCGCGTTTGACTGGTTACTTGCCGTTGGATGTGATACAACATCAGATTACTAACCAATATTACATTACATTTTGTTACATTAATAAATGTAAACCTGAAAATTTGCTTAACTTGCTCTGTGTAATATTTTCTATATAGATGTGTTTGTTATCTTGTAATACCTCTAAAACCGAGATAGCCATTTATACATTAACAACTTCTATTTTACTGTAAAGTCAGTACAGCATTTTATTTATAATAAAGTATTGTTTCATCTTAATGACAGTTAACTGTTTGTTGATTTTAAATTTATTTTTGCATTTTTTATGATGTATTTCTTAGTAAAAGGGTTGAAAACGATTTTGTTTAGAGATTTTGAATATTGTTTAATATTTATGGTTGTGTCTTCGTCTTGTATGTTTTGTATGGGTTGGTTACTTGGTGTTATCTGGTCGTAACACATAATTGCTCATGCGGACGTGTTTGTTTCTAATTAAAGGGCCAATGATTTAAACTTGTGTGTCATTCCATGCTCAATTGCACACAAATAGCTCAACATGGTGTCTAGTTACTCCAAAAACAAATTGTTCAAAACTCCGGCAAAACAATGTTAACTTAACAATGAGAACTATTGTATATTTAAAACTGTGAATAAATTTGCAGGGGTCGTAAAAAAAATTGTAAAAATATTTTATTTTTTAAAATTATTTTTGGAATAATTTACTGTTACGATTGAAAAATCCAGGGGAACAAAATTTAAATTATTGTCATTTTTTAAAAGAATTTAATGTTTGGTTTTATAGCACTTTAACCATTGTATATTCAACTGGTTTAAAATTCCAATAGTTCTAAAATATATATATATATTTTTTTTAGAATAATTTACTGTTTCAATTGAAAAATCCAGGGGTACACTATATAAATTTATGCTATTGGAGGCTGAATTTATTGTTCTGTTTTGTAGCAAATTTATCTGTGGGTAAAATTTGTTTTATGACCCAGGATTTTGATGATGAGTCATCTTCAGAGGATTCAGATTCCACATCTGAAGAAGAGAGCAATGAAGCTTCATCAAACAAGTCGACACCATCTATTAATAAAGGTCGTGCAGGTTTATTTAGTTTCAGCAGTAAAATTTATTTTAAAAACTTGTATTTTTTTCATAAAAAAAAAATTTGAAAGTTTGATATTTTTTTCAAAAAAAAATTAAGTTTTAAATTTTGCATAAACATACAAGTTTTTGTGTGATATATTTATTACAAAATAAACTTATTTGAAAATCAAAATACAAAAAATGCAAATCATTTTTAACTCTTGAATATATATTGTGTACAGATCAAACTGATAACAAGGAGGCAAAAAGTGAGGAGGGGCATGGCAAAGTGAAAGGTATGAGTTTAAATATTAATAGTATTTTATAAAAACGAGGACATTAGTATTTACACTATAAAATTGTACACAAATTATCACATCCCAAAAATTTTGGACCGTTTCTTAATCTATAAAACCAACTCTAGCATAAGTGAAATTTAATAGTTAGCACTTAACACACAAAATTGAGGGTAATAGTTAGCAGTAGCACCCATAATGGAGGGTAATGGGCCAAATCTGGTCTACATCCCAGATCCTTAACGACCTCACCCATACAGAAAAAAAACACTCAAAATTACCCAAGCTATTTTAGCGTATTAGGCATATTTGTTTACACAGGTGCACAAGATGACTCCGACTCCGAACTAGTAATGGACATCCCAGAAGAGGAAGATGGCACAAAGAAAAAGGTTAATAGTTTGTTCTGTTACTTAGCTTTACTTTATCGACTTCAGCGACTGTTTTCCGGCCACGTGAGGTTAAGTAAGAAGTTAGTAAGTTACAAACATATACATAAATGTTTAAAATGAGACTCATTTTATTTTATTTCATCATTAATTCATTATGTTATTGGTGTCTCAAGAAATGGATTTACTTGGAAATCTTACATAATACTAAAATGAAACCTAAACATAGGCAAGCAGATGTACTAAAGATTTTATTTTTTCGTGTTATGTACTATTTTCAAGTATATTCTGAAGCTTTTAGTTTGTTATAGATTTTATACTATTAAGTTGGTGTGGATGACTTTGAGTGTAACCACTATATTTACTTAAAAAATTAAAATAATCTGTATTTTTAAAGCGAATTTTTTATTAAAATGTTTCTAACTTTTTGTATTAAAACAACAGGACTCCCTGGCAGTAACATTAGCGGATAAAGGAATTATAAAATTAAAGAAATCAAAAGACGGAGCAAAAGAATTAAAAGTCTCTTCCAAACCAAAGTCCATCCTTCTGAATAAAGATGTGGATAAAAGGTCCTCCGATCCAAGCAGCACTCCCATCCGATCTTCCTCATCAGGGAACGTGAAGAGGAAGCTTGCGGAAGATAGCCCTTCATCCTCTCCCAATATAAAAGTCCGGAAGATGGATTCGGGAGGAGGAATAAAGATCATTCCTGCGAAAGAAAAGAAAAAGATTTTTCCAGAATCGTCAAAATCGAAATCTGACAAGTAAAGTATTTTCTTCCAGGAAAAATTCTGGTTTTCAGGAACTTCACCCATATTTAAATGGAAGAATATGACTTTTGGGCAGTAGTTCTCTTATTAATGAACTACCGAATTAAAAAAAAAATTAAAATGGTAGCAACATGTGTACAACTATTCTGGTTTTGTTTTTTATGTAAAGTTTGGGTTTTGTGTGAATTTAAACCGATTTAAAAATTCTTTTTCAGAGATGGAGATTCTGTTCGAATCAAAAAATCTGATCCTTTGAAAATACGAAAAGATTCCATTCCGGGGGGTGCAAAGAAAACTGAGGTTGGTGGAGATTTGAAGTCTTTATGTGTAAAGTATACATCTCATATCTGTGTTAATTCTATGAATCTGACTTAACTAGTAATCATGAAGTTGGACGATTCTTGTAACTAAATAACATTCAGCATCAAGTGCAATGAAAATATGAAATATTAATTTTACCAAAAACGGCATCATTAAGGTGGCTGTACACAGTATCTGGAATTCGTCCCTTTTGTCTGGATTTCGCTGCCGCATGCGAAATTGGACACTGGTTTGCATACGACTTCGAATGCGAATTCGCACGCCGGATACTGTGGACAGCTATCTTTAGTCTTTTATTTAAAAAAGTCCATTTTTGTGTAAAGTTTCTACTCTTTCTATTGTTTATTGCAAATGTTTTTATTTTCAGGTTATTGTAAAGAAAAAGATTTTAATGTCTAATGCTGCTAAACCAAGGGCGGACGATGGAAAAGGTTGGTGAAATAGTTTGCTTGCTTGTATGGATGCTAAACAGCAGGGTGAAAGCTGTTTTAGGTGTAAAACTGGGGTTCTAAAACACAACAGGCAACATTCAAGTCCAATTATTTAATAAAAAAGATATATTTTGCACAAATGTCATCGTCAGTCTTTTATACAAATGGAAGTTTTAGGTGTAAAGCTGGGTTATAAAACTTAACAGACAAAAATTCAGTTCAATTTTTGATAAAAGATATATAACACACAAATGGCATCGCCAGTTTTTTATTCGAATAGAATTTATGGTCTGGTTAAGATTTTTAGTAAAATTCTATAAATCGATAATAACTGGACTGCTTTTTTCAGACAAGTCAACGCTAAAATCGACTGCGAAAATATTGTCTCAAAAAATGATGAACAGAAAACATGAGCCGTCCGCATCCAAAAAACCAGGGGTTTGTGGGATTATGTATTTGTTTAATTTTTTTCTCTTTCTTATACAATGCAAAATAAACCTAATTTACTAAAAGCTGTTTTATTGCATTTGTTTTAATTTTTTTTGGAATTTTATTATAATTTGTGTATTTTATAGGAAAAGAAAAGCTTTTTTGAATCAAATTATTTTTAGGCCTAATTTTTAAAGAAATTTTTTTAGGAAAAGAGAATTGGAGAATCTGAAAAATCATTTTTTGGGGACGTTGCTCCAAAAAAACTTTCTTCGTTTACGATTCCTAAACATAGACCTGCACCTGCTCCCAAACACACACAAGGTAAACATACAATTTTTATTATATTCTGTATGGCTGAGGTCCTAGGATTTAGGCCAGATTTAGCCTATTATACAATTATTATTCCATTCTCATCTCTTTGTGTAAAAATCTGTAAAAAAGGGATATAAAATTAAAAAACAAAATTTTTCTAATAAGGGGAATAGACCCACTGTGACCAAAATTTCTGCTCCCATGGCATGCTTCGCAATAGAACCTCACCCATAAAAATTTAGCCACGTCCTATCGTAACATGTTTTACCATGGGACCTCACACATTGTACAATATAAAATATACATTTTTTTCAGAATCGTCAATTTCGAAACCAGTAGATTCCGCACCACCTTCCAGCAACCAGCGAATCCACCAACCATACCATGATAACCATACTAACCATTCCACAAGTATTGGGGCAAATGTACCTATGCAGAAAATACAGAAATATAATGATAAGTAAGTGACATGAACATTTTATTTGAACCTTCAATTAGCTTCTAATATATTTTGAAAAATCCTAAAAAAATTTTTTTTAATTTTTTAAGTTCACATTTTAACTGCTCTGAAACTGTTTTAAAAAAATCAAAAAATCTCATTTTCCCAAAATTTCTTCATTTCTCTTCTTCTCCCAGAGTGATGCAAGGAGTTCAACAAGTCCTCGTCGAGATGTATGAGGACATGATGAATGTCTTCGAGAGCAACCAAGGAAAGAAGAACACAGAACATCAAGGAGATGCAACTGTTGGTCAGCAAGTTACTCAGCTAAGGCTTGAACTTGAAAGATTAAAATGGATGCATCAACAAGAGATTGCTGAGCTACAACATAATCATGGTATTTTTTTAATTGACAATTTTGTTTTTACACTGGGTAATAGAAAATTTTGTTTTTACATTAGGTACGCTATTTTTTGAGGGGGGGGGGGGTCGCCTCTTTTTCTTGCTAAAGGTTTTATTTTTTTTAGTGACATATGCTAACAAATATATTATTATTTTGTTGTACAGTGAAAATTAATAGCTTATAATAGCTTTCGATACCTAAAGAACTCTACACCAGTAGATCAGTGGATTAGTTAAAGCATTATCAAGCGTTAGCTTACTATATAGCTCTTTAATTAACTATGTTTGTTTCATAAAATTCCCCTTTTATTTTATTATATTAGATTTGACTGTAGCTGAGATCCGGCAGAGTTTGGAAAATGAGAAGATTCATGCGTTGGATGACATTAAGAAGAAATGTGATGCGGAGAAGCAGAGCGCTGTGGAAGACACAAAGAAGAAGCAGTGGTGTGCTAACTGTAGAAAGGAAGCTATCTTTTATTGCTGTTGGAACACAAGCTACTGTGACTACCCTTGCCAACAGTTGCATTGGCCCAAACACATGGGGACATGTTCACAAGCGAGGGGGGGTGCGGCTCAAACGGCCTCAACTGCTGCTCCTTCAGCAGAAGTTGAACCTGCTCCTGAAGAGGAAGAACCAAAATCAGAGGCTCCCAAGGTCCAGGAAGAAGAGGACACGATGAGGGTAGATGAGGATGAAGATGATAACAGTGATAACGAGATGGTTATTGATGAGAATATTGAGGAAGCAACATCCAAAAAAGTCGAGGACATTTCCCCTCTTTCTCCGGAAGAGGAACTATTAAAAAAATCCAAAAACGATTTAAAAGACGATCAAATTCCCATCACTTCTGCTGAGGACATTAATCCAACATTGATCACGTCTTCCTCCATCAGTAAAGTGATGTCTCTTCCCATGAAATTAAAGTCCTCATCACCGATAGGAGATCCTGCATCTACTGTGGTGTCCTCCAAACTGATTGATGATATTTTTTCCAAAGTTCAGAAGAAAGAAGCGATTGTCGAGACAACAAGCTCAACAGAAGAAAATAAACAAAAATCTGTAAATTCCGAGTTGATTTCTGGTGATGTTGAAAGTTCTGAAACAAAGCTGTTCAAACCTGTTGAAAATGTTGATTCTGATGATGAACGATTAATGATGGATGAAAGTGTTGAAAAAGATGTTGAAAACCTAACTAAATCTGAAACAACGATAACAACAACAACAACAGCAGAAACAACAATATCAACAGCGTTAACAATTTCAACAAAAGAATCAACAGATTCAACAAAAGAATCAACCAACAATAATATAGAAATGAGTGAAAATACTCCAGTTGAGACGGAAGCGCCTAAAAATGATGATCAAACTAATGCAGATGATCCAAAGACTAAAACAACAAATGTTTTAAGCCACCCAGTTGTTGAACAACATGTTGATGATGTTACACCTGCAGGTCATGAACCAGAACCTGTAGATGATACTTTTAAAGAAATGGACAAACCTAAAAATAGTGAAGTTAAAACAGAAGAAAATATCGCACAGGAATTAAACACTGATGATAAAAGTGAAGTCATAACTGAACAGACTACCAATGCTGAAGCTGCAGACGATGTAACAGATAAAAAGTGTGAACTCAAGAGTGAAAAAAGTGAAACAACCACACCAGAAGATAATGTAGTAACGGCAGAACCAGAAAAAACAGCAGTGAAGGGAACTGCAGAACCCATGACAGTGGAAACGTCAGTGTCAGAACCAATTGTCACTCCGGTGTTCTCTGACAATTATTTGGCATCTCTACAAGCAAAAAAGACCACCGATGAAACTACTACTGCACAAGAGAAAGTGGTTACTACTGAGACAGCGAGCGAGGCTGTAAAAGAAAGTCCAGACTCTCCGGAGATGTTCGGAAGCTAATAATTTGTAAATTTTCAATTCTAATTTTGAAAGTCACTTTTTGAGTGTTGTATATAGTATATACTGTGATTTTTGACGCGTTTTTGGGTTCTTTAAATTTAAAACATTGTTTTATTTAATTTTATCTGTAAATAGCTTTATTTTGTACCTTTTTACGCCAGGTAAAAGTGTAAAAAGTTACTTTTGTCCGCAATCATGATTTGCCGCACTCATGTCGAAATATTAATTTTAAAAAGCAATCGTTGCGTTTCGCTCCTTTTTGTTCTGAACAGCTTGTAATTTGAGCCTTTATCGCATGAAAATTTGAATAAATTTATGTTGTAATGTATAGGGAATATCGAGAGCAATTATTTTGCATAAAATTGTTAGCAAGTATAGTTAAGAGCCAGTCCTTTATAATTAAATGTTTAAACCCTGCCAGGTTTAACATTAGATTGAAATATAAGTTACAGGTATAAAATCTAACTCCTATCGTTTTGGAATATTGTATTATATTAGTCTTGGTTCGTTGATATCCCAAAATATCAGTCACGAATAAAAAGTAAGAAAAATCCCCCAAAAAATAATTACCTACTAAGTAACTCGTAAGCTGGCACGAGGTGTAAAGACAACGGTGTTATAACAACTGTCGTTTTCCGGCCACGCGAGGATAAAGTAAGTAACATTTATTCCCGATTAGTATAAAAAAAATAGATGCAAAAGTATCAGATTAGGGAGTTTTTTAATCTGGCAAATTTCGAAGAATGAAAAAAACGTTTCGTTGGGCGGAGACATTCAATACGCACAAGATACGTAGTGAATGATACACAAATTTAAACAAATTGTTTTTGTGACTCAAATAAAAAGTCGAGTGAATAAATTAGATTCTGAAGTATATGCAAATATATTTTATTTACTGTTGGTTTTTAACATATTGCGGTTTTAACGCGCAGAAAATGACACGGTTAAACGTTAGATAAACGTACGTTACACAGTTTAAATGGGTTAAACGCAATTCTTTTCGAAATATTTTTGGTATTCACTGAGATGGATGATAGCAGCATTTTAGATGAAGTGCTAATGAACGATTCTCTGTCGTTATCCGACGCAACAAAAGCTAGCGTGAGTTACAATACTTGTAACAGGGCAGGCATGGACAATATTGGCTGGTGTGAAAACTGCAATAAAAGTGCTCAGGTAAGTTAAAAAGCCGCCAATTTTTTATGATATCAGTCAAGTACAGAGCATGGCAGGTGCACATGCGATTTTGTTTACAAACTTTTGGTTATGCACGCAATTTTTTTGTCCCATTACGCTAATTGTTTAGCAATAAACCAAAACTATATTAAATTAACTAGGATTTCCTAATGTGCTTTGAAAATGTACCTTTGTACACTGATTTTATAGTAATAGCACGAGAAAAAAATGTCTTGCAAATGCAAGATTTTGTCAGAAACTGCTGTATTCTGCAGACTGGCTGTCCTGTAATATATCATAACATTTTGACTAATTATAAATGTGTAGAGCTGTGATTGTAGTGTTCTATGCAAGCATATTTATTATCAACAAAGAAGTGTTAGTAGTTAGCGCCAAAGCACAGTTGGTTAGCGCGCCTTTCTCACCCGGAGGTAACGGTTTCAAGGCTCTTCGCTGCTACCATTGTGAGTATATGTGTCCTTCGGCAAGACACATAACGGCAATTGCTCCAACTCAGTGGTCACTAATGGGATGTCTAAAATATCAGCCACACTTAAAAAGATCCCCTAAAAATATTCACCCGCAAAGTAACATACTCAGTAACTCGTACGCTGGCATGAGGTGTATGAAACAGAACATCCATGTTTATAGACTGTTGTTTTCTAGCCACGCGAGGATAACGTAAGTTATATTCATTCATTCATTCATATACAGAAACCTGATTTGTAAGTATTTGATTGTTTTTCACAGGACATGCAGAGTCGTCACAAAAGACATTTGGATATGGTTAAACAAAAGCTACTTTTCACAGAGTAAGTTAATTTAGTTTGATGTATATGATATCATATGATATTTATTTATTTATTTTCTTGATTTGTTAATTTTAAACGTATTTAACTATCCAGAAAGACAGTAAATTTTATTAAAAAATTATTAATATGCAGTTTATTAAACCCTGAAAATAGTTTTTAAATTAAATCTCCGTAATAATTTGTAAGTTAAACACATCATACCGTTTTTTTCGGGAAATAAGCATAGTATAAATTAAACTTAATACAGATTCTTTATATTTTATTATATATATACATTTTTTACTTTTTCAGTAACTTGATACAAATGTACGCCAAGTGTAAAAGCAAACTTGATGATGCGATGCTGAAGGTAACCTCACTTGAACAACAATGTGAGAAAAAAGAGACAGACAATCAACTAATTCAACAACAGTTAGAGGTTGGTGGAAATTCGGTCGAAATTTAACATAAAATCGACTATGGTACAGTGGTCACATTAAAAACTAGGAATGTGCCAAGCTCAAAAGCTCATGTCCGAGCGTCTCCTTTTCAGACAATTGGCAATCGGTTAAAAATAGGGCAGAGTGCTAAGCCGCATGCTATTGCTATAAAATGATGCACGTCAGAGCAAAAAATTTGAAATATGAAAAGTGAAGCAATATAATATAACAAAACTAGTCGGTATAGCTTTCTCTTAATTATTAATCGTTCGTTGTATATTTGCTCTCTGGAATTTAAGGAATTTTCTTCAGCACAACCCTATTAAAACCCCAAAAATTTCCACTTAAATAATCACCCAAAAAGTTACCCATGCAGTGAGTATGGTGTATGAAACATTGTAACAACTGTTGCCCCATTTCATGAGAATAAACAAGTTACATTCATTGATATTCATTCTATTATTTTAGGCTTTACTGGCAAACAAAAACACAAGTGAGGTTGAAAACTTGCAGAAAAGAATTTCAACTTTACAACAATCTAATGAGAGTCTTCAGGATAAAGTATCTGGAATGGAGGTGTGTTTCGTTATATTTTGATTTTTTAAAGAAAAATTATGTGTTGTTTAGAGTTCTAGGAAGTTTTTAATAGTTGGTCTGATGCAAACGGTAGAAAAAATTTTAATATATTCTCCTGTATATACCCAGGATTTTTTTCATTTTTTCATCATGTATAAAGGTTGTCTATGATATTGCTGCATCCTTAAAGTGTAACCCCCATTCTCAATGCCTTAGCCATATTAAAAACAAACAACTTACATCATCAAGTGTGCAGATAGACCCCCCCCCGAAAAACACAAGGTATACAGTTGTAAGCTGAGTACTCCTTAAGACTTGAAGCTTTTGATATACAAACACAAGCACTAATCTGACTTATGCATTGCAACATTTATGTGAGCATTGTATATATGTGTTGCATTAATAAATTAAAGCTTTTTTTTTCACTTTGACTGTTTTTGGTTTTTTCTGTACAAATGGCTGAAAGAGGAAGAATAATCTAAACCTTCACTTTTTGTGTTGATTTTTACAGATGACGCGTCAAATGTACGAGCACAAGATTCAATCAATGAAAGAAGAAGAGTCAGTGAAACGAGATACCAAGAAACAACATAATCATGATATGAATGTGTAAGTTGATTTTTATAACTGTATACTCTTTTAGATTGTTAAAGCGGCATACCAATGAAAAATCAAAATTTGTGTATTGATAGATATGCTCAAATGTGATCTAAAGCTACCATCAAAGTTTTAAAATACAAAACAGCTTTTGAAAAAAATGAGTTTCAAAACCGCAAATTCGACTGCTATACCGCTGGGCGCTGGCGGGGGTTTTTCACATTTTTTTTAGAAGCTGTATCATTTGGCAAACTTTGATGGTACGTTTAGGTTACATTTGAGCATATCTATCCATATACAAATTTCCATTTTTCGTTGGTTGCCCTTTAAGGCTGCACTGGCCTACCTAATCTATAAAATAATCAATTATTTTATTGATTTTTTACATTGGCATATGAACTTAATGTTTCATAATATTTACCCATGTATGCTTTTGCAGGATGTTAAAGCTGCACTTGCCTATCTAATCTATAATAAAATATTTTGTTGATTTTTTGGCATTTGAATTTATTGTGTGGTAGTATTTTGCCTAATTTAAACGATGTTGACATCTGTTATATCATATCATAATTAATCAATCAGAAACAATCAGATTCCATTATATTTATTTTTATTTGTTTTGTAGGCTACATGTTTTATATTTCGTCAATTGCGTGTCTTATTATAATTTTAAGTATTTTATTCCCCAAGACTTGAAAAAGAGCTAAAACAAACTCGTAAGAAGCTTGAAAACATAGAAAAAGAAAACGAAAAGTTGCAGAAAAAAATGGAAATTGCCGCTGCTGGTCGTCGCTTGCGTCGTAACACAGGTAATTTTTGGTTATAATATATGTGGTTACTAAATTTTGTATGCTTAACATGTTAATGGCACTTACGACTAATGTACAGCATAGGCACTAATGTATGTTGTGTAAGTTACATAGTGTAGGAGTTTGTAATTCTAAACGCACAATAGAAAATTTTTAGGCCTGTATTTGTAAGCTGGCACCTGTACGAATAAATCAATTATTGATTTTAACTATAAAATATGGACGACTGCAGGCATTGTTTTTCAGTCAAAATAAACAGACATTTTTTGAAAAATTTAATATGTAGACCTTGAAAATACAGACAAATCTTAGAAGTAAAGATTGTATGAAATCCCTGTGTTTAAATCTGCACTTGCATGTTAATATTAATCAATACAAGCGCTGACAAACACCTTACATTACTATAGTACCGGGGGAGGGGGGGGGGGGGGTAAAATGGGATACCGTTAGCAACTTGATCTCATATTTCTTGAACTTGGTTTGAACAATTACCAATGTATTTTAAAGTCTCAGTGCTATGGTTATATACCTCTGAAAATTTTCTTTGTTTACTACTGAATGAGACGGTAAAAACCATGGACCATCTTGCCCCACCCTACTGTAACTGTAACAAACCCACAGGTTCCCACACTACAGACTCAGAGAGACCTTCGACTGCCGACTCTAAAGTTGACGGTTCAACTACAAATGACAGCGAAACAACTCCTTTTAAGGAACCGGTCAAACGAAAGAAATCGAAAAAAGTTCACAGAAGAAAATCTGCCACCACAGAAGAAAGTGATGACGATAAAAAAAGTAACAAAAACTACAATTTTATAGATATATATATATAATATGCAGATGCATACAATTTTATAGATATGAATATTGAATATATATAATTAAATTCGAATATTTTTACAATTACAATTTATATAGAATGTATGGACCATAATGTAGTTTTTTTTAAGTTTACTGTGTTTTTTTTGTGTGTGTGGTTGAATTTTCAAGAGTAGAACATTGTCTGTTTTTTTCTTATTTTTTTTAATTTGTTTTTTTTTTTGGCATGTGTTGGGTTAAATTTTCAGACGTAACAAATGTAACCACTGTGCCACCAGTGTTGAACTAAATTTTAGAGTTTTTTTTCGTGTACATTTTATATAGATTGTTATATATCCTTCTAGGTCCGGAGCAATCTGTGAAGAAGTTTGCTCGCATCAAGAGTTTTGCATCTGATGATCAAATCTCATCATCCTCGCATGTTGAACAAAATGTTGGCAAAAATAAGGTGAATTACTTTTTTTACTTATATTTATATAGAGTGAAGTGGAGGAAGATGGAACATTTTTTTCTTATTTTTTAGTCCCATTTGGTAGTAAACAAAGAAAAATCAAAGATTTATATAAAACTGGATGCTCACGACTTTCATAGACGGTTGTTAATTGTTTAAAACACGTTCGGGATTTCTCAATATTATGTGCTAAAGGTGTACCATCTTCTCCCACCCTACTATATTTCTTTTTATTAGGGTGGTATGTGCTATAGCTTCACAGTCTTACACCTTAATATAGCTTTTACTCTACTGTTAAGTATTAATAAACAAGCAGGGCTGAAGTATAAGTATTTAACACATTTTTCAACACAAGTATTCAACACATTCATTAAGTATTCAACACAATAAAGTTTCCTATGTTTGATACGATAAATGTAACTGCATTTTAACAATGTCAACCCAAATTTAGGTAAAAATTATTACAACAAATTACAAATAAAAAATGTACAAAATCTTCTTACATCCTCTCTGTCACAGTTTCAATCTGATCCAGTTCCTCTGGAAGAGCCAATCTCCAACATCCAAGCTGATGTAGTAAGTTCAACTTCTGTGACTGATGAGAAGAAGCAAGATGTTGCTCCTCCTGCTCCTGAACCCGAGCAACCTCCAAAGTTTGTCGTGTCTTCTTTGATGAAGGAGCGGATCTTGGAATCCAAAGTAAACGTATGTAACTACTTCTATAAAAATGGTAATTTTTTAACTTTTATAACTTATATCCAAAATTTTCAGCTTTTTACCAAATGCTATGTGGCCCCTTGAGACCCTCTACTTAATATTCTATTTTTTTTCGACTCATTTGGTAGTAAACAAAGAACATTCAAAGAATTATAAAACCGTATCCTTATGGCTCTGATATACCGTTGTTAATTGTTTAAAACACGATTAGGATATTTGGATATTATGTGCTAAATGTGTCTCAACTTACCCCAGAGTACTATATGCTTTTTCGAACTAAGTAATGAAAAAAGTAAACTTATGTATTCTTACCATATCCTTTGTGTTTATTTTTGTGTTTCAGCAGGCTTCTCCATACTTCCATAATTATACCTAAAATTTATTCTTTTACCAGAGAGCATACAAGACATTCATTCAACGTCCAACCACCACCCAACGCAGGGAATTAAACTTAATAGCTGAAGGTAGCAGTAAACTACCAGTGGCTGAGCAAATCACCAACTTTTGCAAGAAACATCTTCTAATGGGAAAAGAGAATTTTGTCGCAAAGAAAATACTGAAATCTCGCACGGTAAAGCTCATTTTTTTCACTGATATTTAAACTTGAAATTGTTGGAAATGACTTGTATATATGTTAATAAGATATGACCTGGCAAAATCACACATTTCCATGGCATTTACATGCAAAATACTGAATTTTTTTATAGGTTTTTAATTCTACCTACTGGACTGTGTGGGACACTTTTTATTGCTAATTGCCTTTTGCTTTTAAATAGAAATGAATTTTATAATTTAAGAATTTAGCTGGTACTACATTTTTCACTAAAAAATAATTCTAACAAAACTGAATTTACATTTTTTATAAAATAATTATATATACTTACAAAAGTTTGATTACCTCAGGATATATTGAAGCCTGAAGTTTATTCTGCCTTAACTATGATTGTAAAAGGGGTTGAAACAACCAGTCAAAGTGAGATGTCATCAGGTCAGTCTTTTATTAATATGAATTTATAGCTAGAAAATTGTTGTATTACTTATTCAGTGTTATTCCGGCGCCGTGGCATAGTCGTTAGCGCGCCTGCCTATAGCCCAGAGGGAATTGGTTCACGCCTCGTCGTTGCTACCATTGTGGGCTTATGTGTCCTTGGGCAAGACACTGAAAGACAATTGCTCCAACCCAGTGGTCACTAATGGGTTCCCCAAATTATCAACAATGAATGAAAAAATGCAGTCTGGCCCAAATCCTAGGTCCTCAAGAACCTCACCCATACAGAATAGAATAAAACTTATAATTTCTGTTTCAGATGAAAAAGGAAAATTAATCAACCAGAAAAAAACAGAAACAGGAAAAATACAGACACTGGAAAAACCACAAACCGCTCCTGAAACAAAAGAAAAAAGCATTAATGATAAGGTATACTGCAATTTCCCCCAAAAAAACTACTACTTAACACATGAAATAATGAGCCCACAGTTTCATTAAAATATTCATTTTATTTTTTTAGAAACCCAGTGTTCCACCTGCAAGAGTTGTTCAAGCACCAGCTATTCAAACAGAGGAAAAAGTCGTTGCTAAAATAACATCAACCAGTGTTAAACGTCATATACTTCCCGAAAAGACAGCTGTGTCTTTAAAATCAAAAGCAGTTCAAAATCTAAAAGAAGAAGTTTTACCAGAGAAGTCCATTGAGATGGATTCCGCTCCGGATGTAAAAAAGTCCTCTAACATCCAGAAGGAGACTGCTATTGACTATGATCATGTTGTGAACATGTTTTCCTCTGATGATGATGATCTAAAAGAGAAAAAAAGTCAAGTTGATGTGACGAGTAAAAATGTTGAACATATACTGATTGTTCCGGATGTAAAAGAAGAGCAGCTTATAAATGTTCCTGAGATAAAAGATGTCCGGAAGATTCGGACTCGTTCTGTGAGTAAATCATGTTCTGAAACATCGGACACTTGTTCTGTGAAAGCAAAGAAAGTTGTGAAGACAAAGTCACTCACAGAGACAACTCCTATCAGTCCGGATGTAAAAAGTATTCCACGATCTATGAAGAAGTTAAAAGAGAAGCGCAGAAGATCTTCGGATGTCTTCTCTTCCTTGAACCAAGAACCAAAACCAAAACTGATGAAACAGAATTTCGTTAAAGAATCTGTTCCGGAAACGGAAAAAGTTTCAGATTTGTTTAAAATTACTAACGATAAAATAAAATCTAAAGAAAAAGAGGAGAAAAATAAACTAAAAAAAAGTTTTCCAAGAGTACACCCTGCTCTCATATCTCGTGAGTCTTTACCATTCACAGTTGGGAGTAATAGTCCTCTTCCTCACATCCCACCCACTCCCGCATCCCCGGACTTTTCCTTTGCTCCCTTTGTTCCGGATGTTGAAGATGTAATGGAGGAAGGTCTTGATCAGGAAGAAGTGTTTCCATCGGACATGAGTGAAGATGCAAAACTCCAAATCATCCTAAAAGAAATGGAATTCCCTCTTCCCGTACAATTATCCCCTCTGAGCTTAAACAAGCGTATGTCGATGGGAAAGGAGGAGTTTGACTTCCCTGCTCTTTTGGATGATGTAGAAATGACCAAAGATGAGGATTTGGATGTTGAGGAAGAATCTAGGATCTCAATTTCCCCGAGCGCTGATCTCTGCACTGCTCTTAACTTTGGCTCTCAATCCACACAGAAAACAAGCAAGCAAAAGAAGGCTTCAAAAAAATCCAAAATAAAGCAGGAGACCAAAGTCACTGGAACTGTCAACATGAACCCTGTTGTTTCCCTGCAAAGAGTCGACCTTCGGGACACACCTCGGCGCTTCAGTTGCGAGGCCCCTGTGCGTGCACGCGCAGTGCCCACTATAAAACCTGTGGTAAAAAATCCACCCTCAGATCCTTCTATAATCAGCAATCAACCTGCTGTAGGAGCTCAGACTGTGAGTTGGAGACCTGATTCTTCATTCAAAGCATTCACTCCAAAAGACACAACAAGCTTAGTTTCTAAAGAGAAAACCACCACTTCAGAAAGTGATAAGAAAACCTCATTTAATTCGCCGCAGAATCTTTCTAAAGGTCAAGCAATCAGTAAAGTGAAAGAAAATCCGCATTCTTCCGGAAATTTACCTAAAATTCCATCCGTTGAAGAAAAAGATGATCATTTTGCTCCTGATGTATCCATCTCTTCTGAGAATTTCGAAGATGACAATGAGTCTGAAACTCCTCTGACTCTTCTGGATAAGCTACAAGCTTCATCATCAAGCAAAGATCCCACACTAAAGACAACACCACTGAAAGCAATAAGAGAGAGCAGTCAAGAGATGGATGGAATTTTTAAACAGCTCCAGTGTTACGCAACAAATTCCTCAAACAATTTCAACAACCTACCGTGCAGCACTGTAAGTACATTTTTTACGAAAAAAAATATAGGATGCGCTTTTTATTCTAAAAGATTTTTTAACTACTGGCGATAGTTTTAGTTTTTTAACCTAAAAGCTTGAGCTTGAAATATCAATCATATTTATGGTCTTAAAATGTGATAAATCTGACCGAAAAAAATCATGTTTTAAATTAAGTTGAACTAATTCCTATTTCAATAAACTGTGTATTTTGCTTCCAGGTTGTTTCGTGGGTCGCTACTGTTGCCATGCACACTTTCAGTTTTGATTTAAACAAAGCACTGGAAGCTAAAGCTAATACCAAAGACCCAACCTGTTACATGCATCCAGTAGAAGCAGAATTTGTTCAAAGAGTTTTAGTCATGGAGAGAGTTAGAACAAAAACACGGAAGGGATTAATAAAGTCAACTGTCCTGCCTGTGCTTATGAGGATTATATGCAGGTAAAAACCCTAAAATATAAGTTGTGTTTTGTATGTGTGATTTTACTAACTTATTTATGGGTGTAGTCCAAATACAGTAAATGTGTAAAATATTGAAATAGTCTTAACCCTTTGGGGACGAGATATATTTTAACATATTTTCCATTTTTGACCGACTGTCACATATTGCTCTCTAGCGACACAGGTGTTTGTGCTGGCGAAAAATGACCAATTAGACTTTTGTTCTTTGGAAAAATTGCTACAAGATTGTATTTTGATTTTTTTGATGACGTCATCAAATTTTGAATGATATCATCAGAAATCTTGTATTTACGTGTAATCAGGGTTTTTAGGTAAAAATTACATAAGGAATCTATTGCAAAGTTGATTCCTGGTTTGTTTACTACCTAACTAAAATGATTGTTTGATTTGGTGATGTCAAAGGGATCAATTACGTCACTTATAACCTGATGACGTCATTTTTTGAAAGTTCATTTTCGCTAAAATCCTAATAAAACTTGCCAAAAACGTTTTATTATGAATTTAAAGGTAGAAACAACGTGTAGAAGCAAAATGAAATTAGATAATACACACAAAATCATATTTTATGTAAAATTTGTTTCATAATACCGAAAAAACTTGTAGAAACAGCTGACATAGCTATTTTTACGCAAAACCACATTTTTAACCGGTAACTTAGACGGGGAAGCCCCAGAGCAACATAGAGATCAGATAAAATTGCTTTTATTGGACAGAATGACGTTAAAACCTTGATTTTTGGACAGAGTATGAACCATCTTCTTAAAAAAGGCTTTAGGGTTTTCAAATCAAGTTTGGTAAAAACTTTTAAATGCTATGATGCCTTTTTCAAACGTTATATTGGTAGATAATTCCTTCCTCTTTCAAATAAAACCAACTGTAAGAACTTTTACCAACTATAAAAAAAATGATGAACATTTTTGTGAACACCTGTTTCAAAATGCATATTTGCATTACTCGTCCCTAAGGAGTTAAACTAACACAAAAGAGCATAGCTCTAATGGATGGGCACGTTTTTATAGATGTTTCCCAAACATGTATTATAGATGTTTCCCAAATTTATTTTGATTAAATTTGTGTAAAATCTGATTTATGCTATGAAAAACAAATATATACTATGAAAAAAAGCATAGCTGCAATGGTTGGGCCTGTTTTTACAGATGTTTCTCAAAAATTTATTAAAATTTATTTTGATTAAATTTGTGTAAATCTGAAATATATTTCATGTAAACAAAACCATCCACTTTTACACCTATGTTACCCAACCACCAACACCGAATAAAAAAAATTTGCGACATTATTTAAAATTCGCATTGCAAACAGATACGGCCAAAGCCTGTACTCCGTCAAGACATTGTTCTCAAAGACTCCGGTTTTTGACATTCTGTCTCCTATCCTCATCAACTCGGAGCTCCCGATGCCGTATCTTCAATCCGTGATCCGAATATTTTGCTCCATGTCCCGAGGACTTGGATGCGGGAGGTACGTGATGGAGATCTGCAGATACGGGATCATATCTCGATCTTCGAATGATGTTAGCACGATTATCGCGACCGCAATTATCTGCTGGCCGACACTATTTACTCAACACTACCCCCTTAGTGGGAAAATTGGTAAGTGATAAAGTCTAATCTGTTTTTTAGATGAAAAATGGTAAAAAAATGTTGCCTGGTTACAGTTAACTTTCTGTAAAGGTAAAATTGTTGATTTTTTTCGGAAATTACACAATAAATTTAAAATTTGTGGCTGTGTGTACTAGATTTCATGTCACATTAAAAGTTTAATACATGTGCAGAAAATGTTTGATTCCAATATATGTATATTTTATATGTTAAATCTATTTATATCATACAAATATATTTAAATATTCCAAAATATATAACTTTTTTATACATTCTTTCAGTCGTCAGTTCTCTTTTGCATCGTATTTTGTCAACTCAACTTAATACGACAAAAAAAGAAAACCAGCTCAAACTGGTAAGTTAGGTTGTGAGGTTATTCTCAGTCTACTAAATAAACTAGGCCTATATCATTATAATCCTTTTACAACTTTATTTATTAAACTGTTTGATACGAAATTAAAGCGATGATCTTGAGGTGCATTTGAAATTGAATAGCAACATCTAAAGCAGCCATTCCCAAACTGGGGTCCACGGACCAGCTGGGGTTCGTACAGCAGTTTTTAGAGGGTCCGCAATGCACCGCAATAGTTGTGATTTGATAAGAATTTCCTGTTCACTGGTGTGATTTTTGTATTTTTTCTATAGCCTTCTCATTTTTATAGGGTAGCGATATATCAAAATATTTGCAAAGGATCAACCAGGCAAAATTTTTCGAAAAGTTTGGAAACTGCTGATCTAAAGTATCACGTTTTTTTACTTATTTAGCTTTTAATGTACTAAATTTTACCAATTGTTTACCCACTCTTTCT
Organism: Ciona robusta; assembly: GCF_009617815.1. Taxonomy (NCBI): domain Eukaryota; kingdom Metazoa; phylum Chordata; class Ascidiacea; order Phlebobranchia; family Cionidae; genus Ciona; species Ciona robusta. The sequence continues at coordinate 3,516,697 of NC_143242.1, read as the reverse complement.
CTATGCAGTTCACCAGTCTTCTAAATTTACTCGGTTGGCCCAACACACAAGATGTCAAAATGCTGGAGAAAAATTGTATTGAATGTTTGAATGCTTGCTTTGACCGAATCAAGGCAGCAAAACTGGTTAAAAGTGAATCAGTTTCAAAATTGGAAGTGGAAAATATAGATGACGTTTACATTGCCCTACAAATACTCGTTGCAATGAAAGGAATCGATTTTCTTGAAAAAAATGTAAGTGACTAAGCAAAAAGATCTTCTTCTTGGCGAATATTTTATTCTTTGTGACTAAGCATAATTTTTTAGTCCGCCACGTTCGTGTTTTAAAAATATTAAAAAATTTGACCATTTTTACAAAGTATGTATAAAATGCAGAGTTTTTTTTTGTTTTGTTGAGCTTAATTGTTTTTAAACTGTATTTTTCCATGTTTTGATTTGTTTCCATCTTATCAGATCATAATGGAAGTTTTCTGGCCCTTACTTCACCAATGGAGTCATCACTTGGTGATGAATTTGAATGAAGAAGCAAACAAAGAAGGTAGTTTTTTTATATTTTTATTGCAATATTTTGTTTAGTTTTTTTATAGAATGGGAAAGACGGGACTCCTTTAGCACATAATACCTAAATATTCTGATCGTGTTTTAAACAATTAACAACTGTTTGTGGGAGTCGCGAGGATACAGTTTTATAATTCTTTGAATGTTTTTTGTTTACTAACAAATGGCACAGAAAATAAAATGAAAGGGTGTCCCATCTTCCCCCTACTTACTATACTTTTATTGCAATATTTTTCATTTTAAAACTGACTTAGGATTACAAAACAACCTCCAGCAAATTGATTTCAGACTTGGCTGCAATTTTTTATTTTTTTCTCATTTATACATTTACAATAGATTTTCATGTTTTCTCATGTATCCAGATACAAGACAGCATATGTACATATAAAATTTATGTTATATTTTGTACCATATCAATAAGAGTATCCTTGTAGTTTCAGATGCTTGTATGATAGGAGTACTTCGTGGCTTGTCTGCTTGCTTTCTTGTTCTAATCACAACTCAGAAAGTGAAACATCCTGATCAAAACATCCTAAATGCAGCTGTTACACATTTTGATACGTTGTGTGCTCTGCTGCAGAACTTTACCACTAACTATAAGAATACAGGTTGGTATGCTTGGTTGAATAAAACTTATATATTGCGTGGCCGAGAAATGACAGTCTTATAACACTGGTGTTCTGTTTCATACACCTCGTGCCCGCTTATGTTTACTATGTATGCAACTTTGTGGGTGATTGTTTTTATTAATTTTTTCTATAATACAGATTGTATAAACAAACTATTTTTAACAGATGTTGAACCTAATTATAATAAATGTAAAATTTCGGATTTAATCATACTCGCGTATACTATAAAAGAATCTTTGTTTACTACTAAATGGGACTCTTTTTTTTTATTATAATTTACAATGCTACTACTACTAATTCCAAACACAATGTTTAATTTCAAAGTTTAAGACCTTCAGTATTTTACATAACTTATCTATTTTAAATTATTAAACATAAATTTTTTTTGCAGCCCCAGTTACCATCCAATGCGCCACTGCTGCAACCGTGCTGTCACTATCTTTTTGTAATGCTGAGTCTGCATACATGGCCATATATAGCTGGCTTATGGCAACAAAATCCAGCAATACTGGAGAATCTCGTTCTGGCCCGCACCCCTACCAGGCCCAACTTACAGAATTTTACCACGAAGGGTCACTTCGTAAGATCGTGTCGTGGCTAGAAGGACAGCGCAAAACTTTTAAAGATAAAAAAGTCAAAAAATCTTTGACCCCTGTTATTTGGGGGTAGCGTCATTTTCGTTTATTTTCACTGTGAGCATGAAACTCTTAATAAATTTCAACCACTGCCTGTTGTGATGTTTAAATCAAGTACCTTGGACCTGAGCAGTGAAAACAAAGCTATATAGGTGGTGCAGAAAAATATAATGGACTTAAAAAAAAAACGTAAAACACTTCTTTTAATTTTTTAGTTTCTGTATATTTATATATTTTTGTTTTTTTTTGCTATGATTGTTACATTTACGCTACCTAACTTTTTTGGCTTTTGACGAGACATGGTATATGGGAAATAAAAGAGCATGAGCAAATATGAAAATCTCACTAAGCCTACATGGATACATGAGAAAATATGAAAAAACCTTTGTGTAGTACTACCCGTATACATAACAAAATATTAAAAATCTCATGTACATAGAGAAAATATAAAAAATCTTGTGTACCCGTGTACATAGGAAAATTTCCGAGGGGTAAAAATGAAATCGACTTTCCTCTTCCAGATGATGCAGGAATGTGCAAATATGAGAGTTTGGATGTTGAGATTGAAACTCCAATTTTAATTTCTTTATTAGGATTTTTAATTATGTCTGTTAGACAACTTGGATAAAACTTGAACAAAACACAAATAAAATATGTAGAAAACATGAATAAAAACTTAAACAAAACACGAATAAAATATAAAGAAAACATGGTCGAAACATGAACAACATTATAAATCTTATGAATAAGTTTGTGTATGCTGGGGCTCGACAAACTGAATTAAACTGGGCGCCATTTATATTTTGGGGGTAAAAACTGATGAGCATCTTGGTTAAAAGGGTTCATACAAACAAGTTTTAAGAACCACCATTATATATGTTTTATCCTTCATCTGTCACTAAACTTTTATGTTTGGCGCAAACTTTTGCATACCTGTTTTCCTTAGAATGCTCGTAACCAAATACACAGATATGGGGGCCAGAATAAAGGCGTAAATTTATTGTTTCTCGCAAACTACGGTAGCATGTAAAACAGCGGATAGGGGTCGCGCCAAATTTGTCGAACACATGGCGCTTTACACTCTTCGGATGGACCGTGGGCGGGAAAACAAACAATTAGTGCAGATTCATGGACGAAATGGGAAAACAAAACACAAACGCTTAAATTGGCAAAAATGTTAGCACTGATTTCTGTAACAAGTATGAGTGGTGACGCAAAAAAATATTTGAACGGTTTTCGAAGAAATAAATGAATGGTCAACGACATTCACTTGAAATGTTTGTGAAATTAAAACAGGTTCGCTATCGAGTTTTGTAATTAGTTCTACTAAATAGATAAATAGAGTTCGCCTTAATTTTAGGTGGCTGACAACTGAAAGATATCTGTACAGGTTGTTACATGAACGTGGTCTACCATGCGTTAAACAAAAATACGATTTTTGCATTCAATTGAAATCACTACCTGCAAAAATCGTTTGAAAAATGTGCGAGAAAATCGGAAGTAAAAAAACTTAACAGACGGTGGCGTGAGTGTGGCGTGGAAGCAGGGTTAATTTGGGGAACACTTTTTATGGTTTTGAGGGTTTGTACTGATTTATTACGGCTTCAAAACTGTGTACCTTATTGTAGCAAATGTGCGAGTGTGCCAAGTCTCCAATATTAAGCGTTATTGCTAAAAAAACGAATTTTAAGAAAAATTTACGGCGAAAAACACTGACTGTATGGAGTTGTGTAACACCGGACTTTTCGCCGGTGAGCTAAAAAAAGAAAAAGCAATAAAAGGCCAAGTTGGGGTAAAAATGCCTTGAACAAAAAGCATGATTTTAAACAGCCGTGCAATAAAAAAAGATCAATGGGAAAGGGTGGGACAGGAATGGCGAATGTGATGTTATGTTATGAACTTGCCAGCTACATACATTTGGATGGTTTGAGGAGATAGATAGAAAGCGGGTTTTCTACTATCTTGCTGGCAAGATTTGAACGATGAATTTGGCGTGACAGAATACAAAGTCACAGCGTAATACTGGAAGGTGGTGGGAAAAAGCAGAATGCTGATTCAATGTTTTTTGTTTCGACTGATGATTAAAATGCGACTGACGTACTCGATGAGCGGATTCGAAGTTGGCTTTGATCAGATGACATACAACGCCCTTACACCATGGTTCTATATGGTCCCTTTACTCGCAGATACTGCATTATGGTGCTGGGGCCACCTTCCACAGCAAGGGTGGGGATTTGGGAGAGTGGGCAGTCTTCTACAGACATGAGTGCTAGCTTGGTACATAATGCCAGTTCAAACGGCAAAACTTGGAGTGGGTTGTCGTTTAAATAAAGCTCTTCCAGGCTTTTCAGGTTACCTGAGGTAAAACAATAGAAAATTAATCGTTGTTGCTAAAATTAAGAACAAAAAAATCAGATCATTTTCAGAGTATAAAAATTGCTGGTTTAAATGTAACTTGTTTTATCCTCGCGTGGCAGGACAAAGACAACTCGCATAACATGGGTGTTCTGTTTCATACAAGTTTAAAATATTAATCTACAGTAAATCTTGAATTTTTCTAAGCATAATGCGTACCAAAAACCACAAGCCTATTTTTTATTATAAAACTAAAACAAGTTCATTTCCTTCACAGGCTAGATTATTAAATACGTTATTTTATTCACATAGTGTCTAAAATTGTGGCACAAATCTAGAATTTCCCACTAATTGTAAATATATTTGTCACTTAAATATAAATATGATGGAAAACCATGGCAAAATAAAACAATTTTCCTAATTTTAATTAAATAACCTCACAGATAATGCATTAAAAAAAAACAAAAAAATAAATTTTCAATTTTCACCGCGGGCAAATGGCCAGTTAAGCGTGAAAAAAGCAATTTCATCTAAGTTTTGGCTTTTGAATAAGACATGACTGTCTGACCACCTAGAAGTAATGGTGTGAAATGAGGCGTGAAGGATTGTATGGCAAGATTTCCAAGTAATTTACGCCGCAAAAAATAGAGGGGGCGTGAGAGTTTTGTGCAGAGTGTAAACAGCTCTAAAATGTATCAGAAACTGGTTTTAATATGGGTATATAGAATTTAGTGGAGTGGGCAAGTTTATAATGCTTGTTACAGTGATTTTGAGTTACAGAGTTTAAAAAAATTTTAGAAAATTCTTACATACACAAAGACAAAGTCCTTATAAATAATTTGGTTATTTCTTATATATTTACATGTTTTGCTAAATAGTAGGGTGGGGAAGATGGGACACCTTTAATACATAATATCCAAATAGCCTGATTGTGTTTTAAACAATTAACAACGGTCTGTGGAAGTCGTGGAGATATGGTTTTATAATTAATTGAATGTTCTTTGTTTACTACCAAATGGAAAGAGAAAACTAAACGGAAAGGTATCCCATCTTTCCCCACCCTACTATATAAACTTAGAAAGAGTGAATCTGAGTTCACCTGCGTTTAAAACCACATTAAAAACCACCTTATAAATTATTCGCGAGGACTAATGAGCTGCGATTACCAGTTTCTATGAAATCAACTGCACAAAGCGGCTGCGGTTCAAATTTGATTGACAGTTGTTGGAAATACTAAGGAAACAATACAACTCCTAGAACAGGCATGGAGATAATTTTAGGAAAGATAGAATAAGATACCACAGAAGAATTAACTGGTAAGCCATTTTATTCAAGCATGGGGATTTGGCTACACTGCATCAAAAATTTAAAAATAGCAAAATTTAGATAATTACATACTGAACAAACTTTCCTAAAAAAAAACAAAAAAAAAATAGGATGTATGAGACCTGGTCAATATCGAAAAAATCCAACAAAAATAGGCGCCAGTTGAAAGGTCAAATCCGAAATATTTGAAAACAGGTATTTTATAATTTTAAATTCAAGTTTTTTTAAAAATCTTATTCCAAACCTTCCAGTTTTTGAATTTAATTTTGTCAGAACTTACCGATTTCGTTGGGGAGGTCCCGCATTTGGTTTTCCCCGACAGCAAGTATTGTAAGGTTGGACAAGTGGCCGAGACCACGCGGAAGAACCGTCAGTTTGTTGCCTTGAAGTTTCAGCTTACGGAGCTGTGTATATAATGCATGGGTAAGCATAAGCAAGGGTCTGGTGCTACGAACAAGTCCAACCCATTGTATAACAAAAAAGATATATTTTTCGCCTAAATGGCATCATCAGTCTTTTATTCAAACAGAATCCAGTATGTATTACCATTAGTGAAGTATACACCTAGTTTGCTACAATAACGCCTTAGTGGCCCTTAGACATGGTATGTAACTTTGCGTAGTGTAAAATTTTATTTTTTTTGGCATAAACCGCCAAGTATTATTTATAATTTCTCACTTCATGGCTTGGTTACGTATATATACTACAACAACACATAGGCCACAGGCAAGGCCAAGGCTACAGCCTTTTGTTGCGTAACAATAAAAAATACAATAAATTGGTTGTGACATGCATATTTCTTTTATTCAAACAGAAACCATTTAAGCCACAGAAATATTTTGAACTGTATGTGCTGTATATCGGGTTTTTCAAAAACAACCATTTCAAAATTTCCAAAAAACAATTATAAATTAAATTGAAAAAAAATGGGAAATAAAATTTAAAATGGGTACCTGAGTAAGATGCTCAATTTCTGAAGGTAGAGACTCAAGATTATTTTCCTCCAAGTCGAGGCATTGGAGGTTGGTGAGCTGACCAATCGATCCCGGAATCTTCCGGAGCAAATTGTTGCTTACCATTAGAACCTGTGGGGAATGATCAATGAATTCTATATGATGTTTTTTTTTCAATTTTTAACAAAATTTATGGGGAGGGGCAATTTTTGAAGAATTTAAATATTTCTGGACATTTTTTTGTAAGTAAAAATTTTTAATCTAAGCTACTGTAATTAAAAAAAAAGGTGGCACATAAAAAAACATGTATATATATACTTTTTCCAATAGCCAATATTATACATTATAGCATTTGTGATATATGTACATCGTAGACTATTTTTAATAGACAACAATATGCATAGAGAAATAGCAAGGCGTTTGTGAAGCCTGGGATGTTGGGTCTCTTGGGAAGCAAACCAACCATTTCCTGTTTAAACTGGCTCGTTTACAATCCTAAAGAGAAATATAACTAGAAAACCAAGTCAAGTTATAGGAGAAAAGCGGGGTTTAATCTAAGCGTGCATTAAGTTTCTGAGTTTTGGGTGAAACTGCTAATAAAATCTGGGGACACTATGAAAAAGCAATCTCCAAAAATGTTTTTTTTTTGTATGGACACCTAACATCAGGTAAAATTTACTTTATGCTCAAAATAATGATTTCAAAACATTTGATGTTATCCTTGTTTTTAAAAGCTGGGGTAAAATGTCTCATCTTACATTAGATCTGTAGAGGAGCTAAAGGTTTTACATAATTTTTAATAGCATTTTTATAACTGTGTTTTTTTTAATATAAAATTTGTTTAACTTGATTTTAGTCTGTTGGGTTTTCGTAGCACCAGATCCTAACTATTTTTTTACACAAAAATCGTTCAATTCTAAGACCGCCAGATCAGGAGCAGATTCGTGGAATTTATTTGTCAATTTTTATGACTTTATATTGTAGATTTAGGCTTTGCATGTGACAGAGTTCATATTATGATCGAAAAATTGAATCCTGCTGTCAATAAAGGGATTAAATCCATTCATTTTGGGTGTGAAAGCTTCCACGATGATAAATAATTGATAGGTCTTTACCTAAACCACTATATTATTCTACTTTTAAAATAACAAGGTAGAAACCACTAATATTGTGAAATCGGATTCACTTTGCGGGTTTTTGTAAATTTTTAATGAGTTCACAGGAAACAAAACAGATTAAATGCCTTAGTTATATTACCACATGCATACTCTAGCAAATTTAAAATTCACAAATAAAAAACCCTTTGCACCGTGATTGTAACGCCATCTTATCTATTTGCCAATGTGTAAAAACAGAAAATTGGATTACTTAAAAATTAAGCATTTTGCTCCATTTTATTGTTATTATTATAAAAGAAAATCCAAAAATTGTTATTTTTTTTATTTTTTTATATTATATATATATAATATTAAAACTATCATAGTGCTTTTTTATAAAAGTGATTATTCATTAGCAAATTCCATTCTTAAGAAACAGTATATTCCATGTCTAAATGTTATATTCTGTACCTCTTGTTATATATATATGACTTACCCTTTAAAAAAATAATAATAAAATAGTTAACGATTGAGCGAGAGCAACCTAAGCTTATGTTTACAAAACATTGAGCAAAGCATTGTTAAATACATCATTAATGTCTCTGCAGGCTATTTGCTGTAGCAGTTTATAATTTATGAGCAAACTGAAAACAATAGAGCTGCACATTTAATGGCAGGTAAGAGAATGTGAAGTTACCAGGAAATGCAGTGTCTTATCACGTAACACTGTTTTGATAACACACATTTTTGATCATAATACAGACATAAAGCTGTAATTGTTTAGTATCATTCAATGATTGCAATGTTATAACTTAAAACCTATCAATCATTTAGATTAAAATCAATTTCCCAGCCAAGTTATTGCGTGATTGCGTCTAATGATTTGGATTTGATATTCACGTTCTATTTGGTTATAGAAGTGCAGCACTTTGTGCAATTTGCAATGAAAGCTTTAGCATACTAGTTTATTCCCAGCAGAACAGCTATGTAGCATAGCCAAGTTATCAGCTACAGCTATTTCTACACACTAACCTAAAATTGAAAACGCATACACACTTATAGGCGTACCGTAAGGGAGCTTAGGGTAAAATCGCGCCTTTTATTTTTTTACCTAACAGGGTGACATCATTTGTTTTAGCAAGCTCATTTTAGGCCTAGATAGTTTTAAATCTGCTGGCACCTATACAAAGTCAAAGTATACTGCATTCACCACATTAAACAACAAGATTCCCTATTTTTAAAACCAACGGGTTAAACTGCATTTTGAGTTGAAATGTTTATGTAGTTTATGGGTTAAACTACATTGCATGAAAATATTACAAAGATTAAAAAAACTTGATATATAGTACTGTGGGGGAAAATGGGACACTTTTAACTAATAATATTCAGATATTCTGATCATGTTTTAAACAATTAACAACGGTTGATGGGAGTTGAGAGGATACGGTTTTATAATATTTTGAAAGTTCTTTTTTCAGTACCAACGGGGACGAGAAAATAGAATTAAAAGGTGTCCCATCTTCCCCCACCCTACTATATATTGTGCAAAATTTGCACACATAATCTAGAAAAGAACAGCCAGTGTGGAATTTGAGTAACGCCTACTTAATCTGGTGCACAGCAAACACTGTTGTTAGTCTGTGGTTGAAATAGAAAACAAAGCAGCATGCCACTCAAACCAAGTACTGAGAACTGAGTTCTTAACTGCTGGGTAATAACTCAATGACAAGAGGTTTTCTTGGAAATAGACACGCTTGAAAATGTAATTTATCTAGTTCTGGTGCTTAGGAAACTATAATATGAAATTCTAGATAAAGAACTATTTTTTTTTAACTTTTTTATCAAGCTTTTTAAAATCAGAAGCATTTTTTAAATCAAAACTGTATTGTGCACTGTTTACTAGTCAGTTGTGCAATGCAAAACAACAACTTTCATCATATTACCTAACTCAGCTTACGTGTATAATTCTGCCAGGTGATCAGACGTGCTATATTTAGATCTCACCTGTAAAGACTGTAGCTTCCCTATGTCGTCAGGTAGTCTGGTTAGTTGATTTGAGTTGAGGCATAGTTCAACCATGCTTTTCCATGAACCAACATCTAGTGGAAGGGACGTGAGTTGGTTGCTTCTCATGTTTAATGTAGAGAGATGGGTAGCACGCGAGAAGATTTCAAACGGGATTCTGTCGACCTAAAAAAAGTTTGGTCAATATAACTGGAATTTGATATGAATTGAGACCTAAAATTGTATGATATTTTATAAATTGTATGCCATTAAAGTAGCTGAGAGTTTTTTTCTCGTTTTGTACACAAAAAAAATCTATATATATATATATAATATATTAATATTAATACAATTCCATAAGTTATAGGAAAAAAAAGGGATATTTAAAATTATCATATCAATGACAACATGTGCTTATAGTTCTAAAAAGGTACAAGGAATAAACAAAGGAACATTTTTCAAAACTACAATGGAATTCCAAGATACAGTAAATAGTGCGGTTGACTGCCATTTCCTTTGTAACACATTTACGCTGAGCAAATTGTCAAGTACAGTGAATAGAATTGGCCTTAGGAAATAAAACTACGAAACGAAGAGAAATCAGAGAACCTCACAGTAAACGAGTAAAGAAATGTCATTTTAACTGAAGACACACCCAATTTTCAACGTAAATTATCACGAACTCATTTTGACACGGCGTAATTACAACAAAAAATTTCATTTCAACAGCCTCGCAAAAACTTCCAACCTAGTACTTTAGAACTTTTCAATTGAAAATTTAAAGGCTGTTATTATACGGTTGCCTTCCAAAGCATTTTGCGAAATACGAAATCGATCTTAACTTGATTTTAAACACGCTATGACGTGTCTATGTCAATAAAAAAGTAAATTAAGTTAGAGTGTTGGCGCCATAATAAAAAAAAACTAGCTTTTTATATACAGTAGATGCATGCTTGGTAGTGAATTAGTCTGTGATTTAATATGTACCACCTAATGCAAAAGTTTGGTAAGTCATTAAAATTTAATGGGTATTATGCCCTCAGCATGTTTTCTACTCAACAGCACCATGGCACTTACAGTGCAAGATAGAAAATGGATTTTTTAGGATCCATTTGTGTGCCAGCACTCGATGTCAAAACAATCAGAGTCACTTTAGACATTATCCCAAGCAATCAATCATAGATTGCAAACTTTATTTAGAGTGATAATTGTATATGGTTTTAAGTGTTCAAAAGTGAAAAATGATCACTCAGTAAGTGAGAATTCAATGCTCTTATTAACAGAGATGTTCCACTGCGTAGATAAACATGAAAGTGAGATTTAGAAACCACAACCTTAACTATTTTTAGAAACATGATCAAATTAATGGGCATAACAGCCTTAGGTGTACATTGCCTGATTTTAATTTAATTACAGATTAATTTTAACTTGTTTTTCGCTCAGCATACACTAAACAATACAATTACGTGGCGGCCACATTTCTGCTTAGAGCCGCAGTTTGTAAGCAGTAACAACAATGAGTATTTGCATTTTACCAACAAGAGAGCTCTTGTTCGCTGTCGATTATAATTATTCTCAAATTGCGTAATTCAACCACTTTAACTTAAGCAGAACGTAAGGTTGAAATGACGTAGCATGATAGTCACATAGGTTTGTTTTGACTTGCGAATTACAACATAAAATGACTTCATATATAATGACAATCACTGATGTTGGATTAAGAGTTTTAAACAGGCCAACATATGCGTAATGTAAACAAGTATAATATGTTCAATCTGCTGTGAGACATTTGCTTATTTTCATTTTACTGTCAAAACTTTATTTTTTTAGTTAAAACCAAAAAAATTAATAAAAAATAAAGCAAACAAAAACCTTAAAATAAAAATTAAATCCTAATAAAAACAATGCAAATTAAAAATTACTTTAAACAATTTTTAGGAAAACCATTAAATAAATTTAAATTAAACTAAATAAACAAACAGCAAAACATGATTGAATCTCAAAATATACAATCCGGAGCGTTTTAACTAAATCATGAAATGTGATACAGTTAGTCAGTTTCTATTTAAATTCTGATTAATTTTTTGTTCAAAAATTATTCTGCACTGTCAGTACTTTGTGATACTGAGAATTCAAATTTAAGTATACATATATATATATATAAAAATATATATATACCTGAAGATATGTATATATATATTTTTAAATATTTTTACAATTTATACAGACCTGATTGTGCTCCATGTTAAGAGTACCAAGAGATGTAAATTGTGAAGGACCACCAACTGGGTACGAGGAGAATTTATTCCTTGCCAGTGTTACACTTGTAAGATTGGTTAAGCTGCTCAGAAAGCCCTTTCAAAATAAAATTAAGTTATGCGGGAGATTTGTTCCTTGTCACGCTTCACAGGCATTCAAAAGGAACAGAATTTTTTTTACTTAGAAAATAACACTTTTGTTAAAACTGAAAAGCGTTAAAAATTTAGATGAGAAGAGAAAACTTTGTAATTAAGAAGTTATCAAGAGTTTGTTTAAAAGTTTTCACAGTAAAATAGATAAAGGTTTATTAAAAGTTTACAAGTGGAATTCCAAATATAAGTAGCTGAAGAATATAAATAAAATCCCTTACTCATTTTACCATTACATGACTTGATGACGAATACTATTCATTAACAAATGCATCCAAAAATAACAGAATACCACTACCCAAAACACAACATTTTAGCATTGCTTTAAATAAAGTAATATTGTATAAACATTTATAATAAAGGAACCTAGTATATGGTAACAATGGTGGTATGAAAAGAAACAGACCAAAATCAAGTCAAACCATTTGTATAAAAAAGATATATATATTATATTTGGCCTAAATAGTATTGTCAGTCTGTTATTCGAAAACCGTGTATATATATATATTATATAGCCTATATATGTAATTAGGATTTAAATAGTACTTACATCGGGTAAGGTTTCTATATCATTGTTTTCCAAATTTAAATCAGAGAGAAGGACACAGTTTTGTAGTGAGCGTGGCAAACCAAGCAAGTGATTATATTTTAATCCCAAACGATTTAATTTCACAAGATTACCTGCCAATTAAGTGCAATGATAAGTTTAACTGAAACCCAACTCATTTCTGGAAACCAGAGATAGATACAGTAGGGTGGGGGAAGATGGGACACCTAATCATTCAATTTTCTCATCCCATTTGGTAGTAAACAAAAAACATTGAAACAATTATAAAACAGAAACCCTACGACTTCCATAGACAGTTGTTTACACAGTTGTTTAAACTAAACGAAAAGGTGTCCCATCTTCCCCCACTCCACTATATATATTTATATAGCCTAGCCTACTAAATATTAACAATGTATTGTATATATAGTGTAGGATTTTTTTTATATCATGTGTAATTTTTAGTATTTTTGTGAAAGAATACTAAAATTAAACTAAACAACAAGAACAAATACCTGCTTGATATTGTATTTAACAAAAAATCAATTATAAGACCTTAGTTAACCTTTAAATAATTAATAATTACTGTTGGGGCCATAATATAATAACTGGCACCCTGCAGAGATATACACATGGCCTCACATGGTAAAAAAAACACAAAAAAAATATATATTTATATTTATATGTAAATGTATAATTTGAAATTTTAAGTTAATAGCCTAAACACCTAATAAAAATTTACAACATATTTTACAAGTATATACAGCTTTTTTATGATTGGATATATATAAATAATAAAAATATAATTCAATTGATTTTAGTTTTAAAAGGCCACTTTTAACAGAAGATGTGTTTTTCTTTAATTTAAAAAGCACCTAATCCACATACCATAGCAGTGTAACAGTAACAGTATACTGGTATTTTTCAAACACAAACAAGTGTGAACACGTTACCTATAGATTCCGGTAGCTGAGTAAGACGATTGTACTGCAGATCGAGGAAAGTAACAAGCCTACAGTTACCAATCTCTTCTGGAATTTCTTTTAACTCATTGTAAGAAACGTCAATTGTTACAAGCTGTGTCAACTTGCCTGAGGAAAATTAAAATGGAATAAAAATAAACAACAGATTTTAATCAAATACACACGTCATGAAAATTAGGTAGGCGGGGGATTTTTTCTATAATTAAAATAACTTGAACAATTTCAAATCAATTTTAAAGCAAAGAAGAGTATTAGTACAAAGAATTTGCCCCTATTCAGACTTTTTGTAAAAAATTATATATAGTTATGTAACTTATGTTTAATGGTGTTAAATTAAATCCCAGCACGCTACAATAAGGTGTGAAACTTATCAGATAATTTTAACTTGCTAAGGGGTTAAACCAATTATAAAAAAGGTGTGAATTTGAAAAATTAACAAACCTAAATGATTTAAGTGAATGTATTACACATTCATAGAAAAACTACATTTTTCAGTTTGACAAATACTTAAACACACATAACGACTAACAAGCAAAACGTTTATAGCTTTGCCATTTACAGTATAAATGTCAGCAGCACATTTCTTTCTCTTACCTATTTCTGAGGGGATCTCTCTTACTTTATTCTCTCTGATGATCAATTGAGTCAAATTAGATAAGTTTTCGATGGCTGGATCGATAGTTGTGATTTTATTAAACCTCAAATACAATTTACGTAAAGACTGCAGCTGGTACACCACTTGGGGCACCTCACGGAGTTTATTGTGCCTGTAAAAAATAAGCATAATAAAATAAACATAATAAAGTAAGCATAATAGCCAAAGCCCTATAGGCTATATAAATATATATAAAACAAAAACAAATAAACATGCAGCATACAGCTATATATAATTTTTAAAAATGCATTAAAGGAAGATTCAATAAAATTTCATTATTTGTTTCGTTAAATTTGTTTTTTTTTATTGTGCTTGTAAAGAATAAGCATAGTAAAATAAATGTACTATAGGCTATATATATATATATATATTTATAAAACCAAAATAAATAAACAAGCAAATATTGCTAAAATTTCTGCATTTTAATAATTCATAAAAGAAAAAAAGCAATAAAATTTGTGTGGTTAAGCAATAATAACTAAACATCATTCTTCTGCTATTGCTACTAAGTACAAAGCATTATATTTCCAAATAACATATCTGCTTCCCCAAAAAAACTATATATATACATTAGGTATTATGTATAATACATACATTTATATAGGAGATAGAACATTTTATTAAAATATAAATTTTCATTTGCCTATGCTATGCAATGAAACTTAAGCATTCTCTGAGAAAATCTCTGCCTTTAGTTTAAGAAACCTTAATTTTTTTGTAAAATCTAAACCAATTTTTGGGTCAGTAGATCAATTCTTGGGAAATACAGCAACGCAAAGAAAATGTTACAACTCAAAACATAAGATATATATATAACACAAAATCTGGGTATTTCATAGGTGGTATTTTATTGTCTGTCAACTAAAGTTAGTAGATTCGGGTTGCTATGGTTACCGCAATTTTTTACTCTGCCTATTTTTACATTTATTCGATCATTTAAAATCCTGTGTATTCTTATTATAGAATGGTGGTCACTAGGCGGTCAAAATATAACAAACGAATTTTATAAAAAAATTTTTTTAACCAAAACCTAGATAAATACCTAAAGAAGCGAAATCTAAATTAGGTGCCATCGGTAAGGGAGAATACCATTTAAAATTTTCATTTGGAACTAATGTGCTTACCTTAAATCGAGCATTTTTAACTGCTTCAAGTTCTGCAGTGATGCAGGCAAAGATGTAAGGTGATTCTCATTCAAAGCAAGAATAGTCAGGTTCACTAACTGTCCTAATTCGTCTGGAACTTTTGCCAGCTTAATTTTATAAAAAAATTTTTTTAACCAAAACCTAGATAAATACCTAAAGAAGCGAAATCTAAATTAGGTGCCATCGGTAAGGGAGAATACCATTTAAAATTTTCATTTGGAACTAATGTGCTTACCTTAAATCGAGCATTTTTAACTGCTTCAAGTTCTGCAGTGATGCAGGCAAAGATGTAAGGTGATTCTCATTCAAAGCAAGAATAGTCAGGTTCACTAACTGTCCTAATTCGTCTGGAACTTTTGCCAGCTTATTTTGATAGAGAAAAATTTCACAGAGCTGGGTCATATTTTTAATAGTGGTCGACAGAGACGTCAAATCCAGTTGGCTTAAGTCTAAACGAGTGTCCTGGTTGTCTTTGCATTTAGAAACCCTCTTCTGCATTTCGTGTGCCATTGCTTTGCTGTGTTTTTTCTGCTTCCCGCTTTTTGTTGAGTGCTGGTCAGGATACTGAACAGACTTTTTCTTCGGAGGCACAACCTGAAATAACAGAGTTGGTTTAAATTTATAAAATTAACTAAAGTTTTTGGTATTAACCAATATATATATATAAGTGTTATAAGCTTTTATTGCAAATAAAGTACTATCATTTTAGAAATAATGTACATGAAGTTGAATGTAAATCTTCATTTTGAAAATATTTTTTTCACTTTTCTTTTCCAATTATTATAATGTATTAATTTCAACTAGACCTATCTTAAGTAAAAGTTTTAATAACTGTGTATAACATGCATTGACTTGATTATACTGTTAAAAAAGCAACACTAACAACGATTTATGAGACGAATCTGTCAAGAAAACGAGTAAACACCATACCTGCTCATTTCCATCGTTCATCTCTTTGGTAAAGAACTATCCCTAGTAAATTCAGTTTAAACCCTTTTTTTATACAAATGCAACTTTTTATAGCTTAATACCTTTTGCTTAACGCAGCAGGTAACATTCAGTTTCTGTTTAACTATCCCTAGCGTAATTTCGTGTTCTGTATTTTCGTATAATACCCATATTAAAAGAGACACTGTATATTTTAACTATCTGACAAAAAACATAAATTTAACAGCCAGAAACAAGCGCCTGTCTGCCGACTTGTTTAACGAGACTGCAGCCTTATTGCAGACGTTATAATACTCTTACACCAACAACAAAACACCCACTCGCCTAACGAGCTCTGCAACAACAACTCGCTTTGAGCTCAAAGAGAAACTGACGCAATGGGCTTTGTAGTAAATGGTGTCTGCTTTGCCCTTTTATAGAAAAAAATGAAAACCAATCGGGGACGTTTAGAAGTGTAAAAGTCTATACTGATAGATTTTCGGTTTTATTACATATTCAGTTGTGTTGCATTAGTTTATTTTTCCTCTTGTACGTGAATTTTAACAAATTAACGGGATTGAGCTATTTTAATATTTTGAATTCAATAAAGGACCTATCTATCACCATTTGCGGTAATACAGTAATGAACACTCTAAAAAATAATTTTGCTCGTTGTTGTAACTATGTAACATATAAGTTACATTATAGCAAAGTTTACTACTGTTTAAAGGCTTTCTGTGCATAAAAACGGGTATACGCGCTTGGTATATTATGACACCACGCGGCACACGTTATGCAGAGTCGTATAAACACTGTGTGTTTACAGGACTCTGACGTTATATTACCCTATTCCGGTTTAACACGTGATAGTGTTGGTTATTCTAATTGGACAACATTTTAACCTCATACATCGTTATTTATCAATACCTGCATGTAGCTCCTTTTTGATAGTTGTCCAAATGACCGGTATATTTGCAATTAACAGAAAGAAAAAGGCATGTTGTTTTATTACATATCTATTACATTTTTGTTATAAATACAGTTCAGTATAGTTAAAAAGAAAATTAAAAACTAAGTTATAGTACTGTGGGGTAAGATGGGATACTGTTAGCACCTAAATGTCATATTTCCTCATCGTACTTTAAACAATCAGCAAAAATTTTTCAGAGTGGGGCTACAGTTATATAACTCTAAAAATATTCTTTATTTACTAACGAATGGGAAGAGAAAAGTGAATAAAAAACAAATACACATACACGTATGTAAACCAGTAGATATTTTCGTTTTAATATAATAATTATATTGCATAAAAAAAACTCTCGCGACAGGATATTACAAGGGTATATACAAGTTCACAGTATTCACGAAAAACACGACAGAGAAGGATAAAGAATGTAGGAAATACGCTGGGCTGTAGTTCAGACCAATATATCGTGGAGTAATTAGACACCACTAAAATCGAGCCCGTTCAGGGCACAGGAAATTTAAAAGCCTGACAATAGGCCAGTATATTCCTAAGCGTAGAGCAATTGATCTATTACATTCTATGGAAACGTAATGGATTTGGTGTCAACGTTTTGTATCTTTTTGTGGTTTATCTGCGGTTAGCTGTGTCAGTGATGTTGAACCGTAGAAAGCTTCGTCAGAATTGCTACCGATTAGATTGCCCGTTCTACTTGATCTGGTCCGATCTAAATTGTCATCTTGGTCGAGCCGCTCGTCCACATAATTGAAAAATTTCACGAATCCGAGACATACAATAATAATGCTTACTGCCGCCGCAATGGCCCATAGTGGTCCCCAATACACCCAATACGAGGTGTTTTTATACTGCTGGAGATAGTCCTTGCTTTTTGTAAGGTCTTCAATCTCAGTGATTTCTCCGAGCCAGGAAAACGGTACGCTTTTGACCAAGTACGATCCTGTTTCATTCCTAATGAGCTTCATGCTACTAAATAAGCAAGTAAACAGCAGAATACAGAAAACTCATATCTCGTATAAATCTTACCTATAAACTCTATAAAAGAATATACAGATGTAAAACTGTATTTACGGTCTAAACCTTGATTCACTATATACGTTTATTATAGTTCTAACTACTATAGGCTGATTGCTTATTATTACATAACATCAATCCAAAACAATCAACCAGCTGTACACAGTTACCCATCTGTAAAACTAGAGTAAACCCTTGTGTATTAAACGGCCCCACTTTAGCCTTGTGTATTACACAATACAAGTGAACAATACTCTAAAAAAATCCAGTAATAGACGTATACGATCGACCCGTAGATAAAAATCTTCTGGCGTCGGATCGATAAACGCGTATCTCCCTAATGTTCCATCTGTCTGCTTGTTATTCAGACCTTTATCTTATGCTATACGATATGACTATACAGACATGGAACGTATTTTATTCACGCCGATCTCATTTTTATAAAACTATAACAGGTAAAGTATTGAGTTTCATTTTCGTCGCATCACGGGCCAGAGACGACACGCTGAATCATCTATTATTTAAAATGCGAGAGAACAACTGAAATGTGAAGCATATATAGCGCAAACCTGTAACTCGACACCCTATTATCACTTTGGAATAAAACTGTACGGTATCATACACAAACATATGCTATAGGGACTCTTACAAATGACTTTCAGTCACGCAATGAACATCTTACAAAAGTCGCTGAAACTCTTACGGACACTCTAAAACAAGTGCTACTCAGCATAGTAGCAGACCCTGCCTCAAGTTCCTATGAATTGTAGGAAGCAATTTAGTCGCCCGAAACAACTGTACTTAGAAAAATGAGACAAAGCGCGTATGCAGCGCCAGTCACGCTTTCGCAACAACGCTTATTCCCATTCGTGTTTGCGTTCGCTTTAATCAAGGGGATCGATTTTTCCGTACGTGCCTGTAGGGCGTTGGAATCACCAGCGCGTTTTAAAATTAGTTGCTGGATATGGGATCAATTCAGATTAGTGTTGAATGCTTCCACACGCTTACTCAGAATGTTGTCAAATACACTTTTAAAGACATCAGAAATCATTGCAGTGTCCACGCAACAAGTAAAATGCTTGTATACAGGTCGTCGTGATGCTCTTGTTATACGTCTTGTAAAACGGTTCTAAAACGAAAAGACAGCGTTACACACATTTTAATATAGTAGGGTGGGGAAAGACGGGACACTTTTAACACATAACGTCCAAATATTCTGATCGAATTTAAATAATTAACAAAGAACGGTTTGTTTACTACCAAATGGGACGTAAAATGAAAATGTGTGCCATCTTCCCCACAATACTGTATGAATAGATGAATAAAAAGTGTTTTTTCCTAGTTTGGCGGGACAACGACGGTTATTAGTACATAAGTGTTCTATTTCATACGCCTTGTTCCCGCGCATGTAACTCTGTGAAGGATTAAGTTCTTAAACCTCACCACGATATAATCTGTAGTTTTGTTGAAGCTCACGTCGCCTTCGTATTCCGGGAAACAGATTGTCAAGGGAATCCATCTGACAAGACGTTGAAACAAATCGATTTTATTGAAAAAAATGATCAACGGTGCTTTCTGTGGATTCGTTTCGTAGCAAATTCAACTTGTTAGATAGAAACTTTGCGAAAAATGACTTACCAGCAAAAATTGATTGTTTATAACATTTGCAAATACATTCAAGCTTTCATGCATGCTGTTTACCGCGCAATCGTCTTCCGATGGTAATGCATATCCGTCCAGACCGACGCAATACAATATACTATTAGTATCCTGTGAAATATTCCATTAGAAAACAAAAGATTTGTCATACTTCCTATACCGTGAAGCATTTGACCCACTTCAATCGCTCGGACCTTTGCCCGCCAACATCAACAATTCGAAGCCAAACTTCTCTCAATCGAATCCAAGTCTCATTTACACCTGTAGTCTTGACTCGGGCTAATAAGATATCCTGCAAAGTAAAAGCCTGTGCGAAAGCTATGGTAGTGTCGGGAAAAACGGGACACGTTTAGCACATAAAATTTCAATGCCCTGATCATGTTTTAAACAATAAACAACGGTCTATGAGAGTCGTAATACCACAGTTTTTTTTATTTCGTTAAAATTTCCATGTTTACTAGCAAATGCGACGAGCAAATAGAATGATACGGTGTCCCATCTCCCCCCACCCTACTATATACGGGCGAACTTTTTGTATTTCTCTTTTTTGTATTTATGGCTGACAATTTAAAAAAAAACTCATAAAGAACCACTGGGTTGGAGCAGTTGCGGTTAAATGCCCTGTCTAAGGTCACATACGCTGACATAGATAGCAGAGTCGAACTTCAAACCCGTACCATATGGTCCAGACGAGGTCAGCGCTGCTGTATCCACTATATGCCACGGTTAAGGATATATAATAGGGTAGGGGTAGATGGAAAACCTTTTTCATTGTATTTCCTCGTCCCGTTTAGTAGTAAACAAAGAACATTTAATGTGGGGTCGTGAGGTTATAGTTTTACAATTCTTTGAATGTTCGTTGTTTACTACTAAATGGGACGAGAAAATAAAGTTCAAAGTTGTCCCATTTCCCCCTAACCGTACTGAAAATATAGTAGGGTGGGGAAAATGGTTGGTAATTGTTTAAAACACGATCCGGAGATTCGAATATCATGTTCTAAAGGTGTCCCATCTTCTTTCATCCTACTATATAAAAGCCATTGTAGTCTTAGATTAAACCTGGTCTATAACAATTCTGGGAATTGCAATTAAAATACCTGTTGTGTAGGGACATAGTCTTCTCTGAAGATTCTGCTCGCATTATTTAAGTAGTGAACAAGATTGTCGAAGCACAAGTTGTAGACGTAAGGTGCCAGAACAAATTTCTGAAACAAGTTTCAGAATGCGTTGTCAGCATAAGAAAAGCTATAAAAACTGAGTAGCATGACAAAACGTACCCGAACTTTGGTGTCTTTCCACATTTCGCACAAGCATTCTCGTACAATGTCGACTCCAAGAATGCTAACTTTGTTTGGCAGTGTCTGAAAACGAGTTAGGTAAATATCATTGAACATCGCGGCACACATGGCCACATATAGCCTACCATATAAGGATGAATGTGATACACTTACGGTGTGATTTATATGGTATTTGATTTGGTCAGAGACAAAAATCTTAGGTTTCCATGCTTTGTGCTTTATATAGGGTCTCTGTACATATATATATATACAAACTTAAACACCCGATTATCTTTATCATTTAATCACATAAGGTATATAGTAAGGTGGGGGAGGTGGGACACCTTTTCATTCTATTTTCTCGTCCCATTTGGTAGTAAACAAAAAATATTCAAAGAAATATAAATCCATATGCTCACGACTGTCATGGACCGTTGTTAATTGTTCAAAACCTGATAAGGCTATTTGGATATTATGTGCTAAAGGTGTCTCATCTTCCCCACTCTACTATATACAAAAAAGACTGACCCGCTTCGCTTTTTCGTGTACTTAAGCATTAGAAAAACTGATCCCGTTGTAAGCCATCTCTTTCATAACCTTCCAGGCAAGGTTCACAACTTCTTCTTGTATAGAAAGTGCCATTTGTGCTCGAAGCTCGCCACCCCCTAACCCCCCACCGTGTATGATCTTAAGTTGGTTCATAACTGTAGTCTTTCCCGACCCGCCAGTACCGAGAAGCAAAATAGATAGCTGAGAATAACGTAATGTTAACTATGTAGTACATCATGTTACCCACAAAGTCACATACGTGGTAACTTGTAAGTAGGCACGAGGTGTATATGAAACAGAGCACCCGCGTTATAACGACTGACGTTACCCGGCCAGGATAAAAACAAGTTAGGCCTACAATAATTCATACGAATATAATCTCTACATATGCAGACAGTGTTAGGCCGATTGAAGATATACAAAAATCCAGGAAAATACCATTAACGGCGTACAAAGCTAGTTTAAAAACTTGCCTTATCTTTAAACTTTCTTTTCTGTGAGTTTATTTCTTTTTCAATTCTTCTAGAAAGTCTTTTTGCTCGAATAGCTTCAGGTGAAACTTGACTTGCTGCACAGCCCATTGAGACGATACGCCACTAGCTGCAAATACACACGATAAACAGTGATTTAAATCATACGTTCACAATGTTAACGTACTGTACTGTAAAACAACTGAATTAATATTTAATTGGTTATTCGATATTGGCCTATATGCCGTTGGACATTTTACACCAATTTTGATTAAAAAATAAAGTATATAGGTCAATTAGAGGCATTTAATAATGGTGTTGGGCTATAAACTGTAAATTGCAGCACGTTTAGCCGGCATTGATTAATTCGTAAACGAACTGTGAATACAGTGGGTTTGGGGAAGATGGGACACCTTTAACACATAATATCCAAATAACCTGATCGTGTTTTAAACGATCGTGGTCTGTGGAAGTCATGAGGATAAAGTTTTATAATTCATTGAATGTTTTTGTTTACTACTAAATGAAAAAAAAACTAAACGAAAAGGTGTCCCAACTTCCCCCACCCTACTATATTTTTAGTAGGGTGGGGGGAAATGGGACAACTTTGAACTCTATTTTCTCGTCCCATTTGTTAGTAAACAACGAACATTCAAAGAATTGTAAAACTATAACCTCACGACCCCCATAGACCGTTGGTAATTGTTGAAAACACAATCAGGATAATATGTGCCAAAGGTGTCCTACCCCACCCTACTTTATATAAATACATATCCAAAAATAAATCATAAACACTTTAGATACATTCTATAGCTGTTATGTACTTGACTATTAGAAGCAGGTCGACTTAGAGGTTATTTTGTTGATGATTAGACTTGATTTATTGCCTTTAAACTGCTAAGTATATAGCCCTAACCAACAATACAGATGTCCTATATATAGTGTTTTATGTTACGTGGACCTTTTACACGTTTAAACATAAGATTTTAAAATAGAGAACAAATTTGTATGCCTTTGGTAAAAAATATCTAGGCCTAAGCCTATTATATTGTAATTCCCCTGCCTCTAAATGCAGTTATTACACGCGATACCGGTCAAGGCAAGTTCCAGGGCGTTCGTGGATTTGTAAATCGTTCCAAGGTGACGAAATTCGCCTTACATCATACTTGGTATGGGCTTAGCCTTAGTAATGTGACGCAATGTTACCATATCGGGAAAAGACGAAGAAGGACATGAAATGTATATATAAAGACTGGTTCGGCTGGACATCAAGTAAGGTATACAGTCGTTAGTTTAGTGTGTTTTAATATAGTGGGGTAGGGGGAAAATGGAACACCTTTAGCACATGATATCCAAATATTCTGATCGTCTTTTAAACAATTAACAACGATATAGGGGAGTCGTAAGGATACGCTTTTATAATTCTGCATTTTCTTTGTTTACTACCAAATTGGGCGAGAAAATAGATTGAAAAGGTGTCCCATATATATAGGACATATTTTCATTCTATTTTCAAGTCTAATTAAGCAGTAAACAAAGAACATTAAAAGAATCATAAAGCAGAAATACGATCAGGGTATCTGGATGTTATGTTCCAAAGTTGTCCCGTCTTCCCCCACCCTACTATATATAATGCGCTTGTATATGATTAATCGAGACGTGTTATTTTAAGCTCCCGAATGGCAGTTACTAAATAGGCGGTTGGCTAGCCTAATTTTAGGTTAAAATAGCACACAATTTAGCTTACAGGTAGTTTAGTTGTGTACAAAGCGTGCTAAATTGTCAGCAACATAATACCGTTTATCTATTAATCTCATCAACTGGATGCTATAAATATGTAATGCCTGTTTCGCTCATTAACGCTCAAATGAGGTCAATGCTCATTGATATTGTGACATCATAATGACCATATGTATTCGATGACAGACCTGCATATGCGGTCACAGAGAAGGCACTACCTCAACAGTGCATATGATAGCGAGATATAGCATAGTGATTAAAGACATAAGAAATAATATATATTTTCTGCGTTTGCTTGGTCAAAGTGTAAACAGTAGATGAGTCCATTCAACACAGTAGTTATTTTTACTAGCTATATACGGCTGTTCCAAGCAGTTATTTTTACAAGAAAAAACAGTTGTTATTTTTACATGTTTAAGCACCCAGTACAAATAAATTTGTTTTGTTTTTGTATAATATTTAGAGTAAGTTTCGAGTATTTTGAGCTGGATATACATTTCCCAAATAACTTTACTTGTTGCCCACGCACTTAGTGTTACACCTTCTAGATCACAACTAAACTCACGAATATGCTTCGTAAACCGAGACCAGACACCAAGGTAGCCACCCCGCAAAACCTCTCACCTTCAATGAGCAGAAAATCGTCCACCAACGAAAAACGAAAGATTTCCAGAGTACATCTTGGAAGAATACAGTTCACCAACGAAGAAATGGACGTAGAGGTAAATCTAAAAAGAAATATAGTCGCATGTAAAAGAAAACGTATTCTATTCTAAATACGTGGGTGAGGTTCACACTTTGACAAGCCATGGGTCTAAGATTTTAGGTGAGAAATGGCCTATATTACTCCAAATTAAAAGTAACGAAAATTGATTATAAATGACATATCAAAACTGCCCAGTGTGGGGTAAGATGGGACACCTTTGGCACATAATATCCAAAAATCTTAATCGTGTTTTAAACAATTAGCAACGGCCTTTGGAAGTCGTGAGGATGCGGTTTTATGATTTTTTGATTTTTCTTTGTTTACTACCAAATGGGAAGCAAAAATAGACTGAAAAGGCGTCCCATCTTCCCCTACCCTACTATTCACCATACCTTTTAATTAGCCGGATCCAAATGAAAAGATCACACAATACGATTTCTTCATGGCCGCGTCCAGTGGTAAACTGAAAACAGTTCGAAAATACTTGGACGACGGAGGAGATGTGAATACAAAAGACACAGTAAGTTTATGTGAACATAAAAATATAACTGAAATAATCCAACTAGAATCCTTTTGTGTGGAGCCCATACAGTTAAGTTATTGTTATATAATAGGTTGGGGGGGAGATAGGACACCTTTAGCACGTAATATCCAATATCCTGATCGTGTTTCAAATAATTAACAAGGGTCTATGGGGTCGTGAGGATTTTAATTCTTTATACGTCATTTGTTTACTATCAAATTGGACGGGAAAACGAAAAAAAGGTGTCCCATATTTCCCTACCCTACTATGTGATAGTTACGTATGTGGTAACTCGTAATCAGGCACGAGAGGTAAAGTGAAACATAAGACCGGTGTTAAAACGACCTTAGTTGCCTGTCATTACAAGGATTAGAAAGTTTTATACGTTGTGACTCGTAAGCAGGCGTGGGGTGTGTGAAACAGAACACCAGTGTTATAACGACTGTCGTCGCCCTGCTGCGTGAATATATAAGTTACATTTATTTTTCATTTAATTGCCCAGTGTAAAAGAACAGCCTTGCACCGAGCAGCACTGTACGAACAAGAGGAGATCGTCAAACTGTTACTTGAAAGGGGTGCAAAAGTCAATAGTTCTGATAAGGTAATTAATTGTCTGATGCATTTGCTACAACCTATAGTGGTTCCCTTTAGACTGTCTAATTCATCAGCCATTACAAAAAAATAATAATCACCCTTAAAGTAGCATACGTGGCAAATCGTAAGCGGATACGAGGTGTGTGAAACAGAACACCCGTGTTATAAGGACTTTCATTGCCCACAGCGCAAGAATAACTAAGTAATAAACCTTATTAGTTCTTTCTTGCAACGAATCACATGTCGTCTTTATGTTACAGCTGTCCAACACTCCTTTACACTGGGCATGTAGAGGAACGAATTTGGAAGTAGTGAGAAGCCTGCTGAAACACAACGCAAAAATAAATACAAAGGATATGGTAAAAAAGAATACTCAAATTTTACTCTTTTTTACTCTGTTTCTAAAGGCTTGTATTACGTCTTTTATTTCAAAATGCTTATTTATTTTAAAATTATGTAAGAAACCTCAGGTTAATTATGCAAGTCAATCAATGTGTTTCGGTTAGTATAGGGTGGGGAAAGATGGGACACCTTTAGCACATAATATCTAAAATCCTGATCGTATTTTAAACAAATAACAACGGTTTATAAGAGTCGTGAAGAAACGGTTTTATAATTATTTGAATGTTTTTTGTTTACTACCAAATGGGACGGGAATTAGAAAGAAAAGTGTCCCATTTTCCCCATCTTACTATAATATGAGAACACCAAACTTACAGTAAAAAGTTTTACCAGACGTAACGAAATGTTTATACTTTTACTAGCTTTTAAACGGACCCTTACACGTTGCCACGAGAGTTGGATTTGTTGAGTGTGTAGATTACTTGTTGGAGTGTGGGGCGAATCTGAACGACAGAGACAGCGAGGGAGACACGCCAATACATGATGCTGTGAGACTTGGACGGCCGAAGGTTGTGAGGACTCTTGTTTTGCATGGGGCTAATATGGAAATGAAGAACAAGGTAAGTATGAATGAATGAATGAATGGATGAATGAATGTAAGTTGTTTATTCTTATGTGTTGGCGCAACGACAGGGGTTATAGCACATGGGCGTTCTGTTACATACACCTCCTGCCGCCTACGAGTTATATATGAATAAATGTATAAGTAAAATCCTGTTTATCCTCGCGCGGCAAAGCAACGACGATCGTTACGACTAAATAACTGGCTGGGTATTTGGACAACTATGGGTTGGGGTAACTAAGCGTTTTGCTCAAGGAAGCACACAATAGTAGCAGTGTTCAGGGAAGTCCAAAATAGTAGCATCTCGAATCTATAAAGGTGGGCGTGTATCATCCCACCAGGTCGGGTTGTAGCTATGTATCTATCTTTAAGGTTAAAGTCAACTTATGTATTTTTAGACTGGAAAAACTGCTGTCGACATGGTACAGGCGTGGTACAATAATACAAAGCAAGCGCTGGCTATGGCTGAAGCAGAACGAGAGAGAAAAGGACTGGACGCGGAGAAATTGGCAATGGAGCTGCAAAATGTACAGTGTGAAACTAGCGGAGAGGCGTCGGATGTTGATAGCGATAAGTCGGTATCGTTGGACGATGAAGCCAAGGATAAGGTTTCACCTCTTGGTTTGAAGCTTGACTTGAACTGCATTGACGACAAGTCCTTGGACAAGATTGAGGAGGTGATGACCCCTTCGGAGGAGGATTTGAAGAACTTCCCGTCATCCAGGAGAGGTTCAAGACTCATCATCTTCCAGAAGCACAACAGCAAGCCATCGAGCCCAACAGTAGAGGGCGCTGAAACTCCATGAGGAGAGAAGTAATTGGGGTTCGTGAAAAGCCAAAAGCACCGATGATGAATTTGTCAGAAAAGATAAATAAAAATGTGCTCAGTTTGGTATCGTAGTGTGGTATCTTATTGTTACTGCGTTTGTCGTTTTTTTTACCTATATATAAAGATAGAGATTGCGAAATATTTTCCAACGTGACTTGCCCTACAGTTAATGCAACTTTCTTCGTTCTTTACTCTTTCAGTTTGTAAATAACACTCGTGCATGCATCTTAAAAATAACTAAAAAAATGAAAAGACTTTCGCCTACTTTTCGTTAAAATAAAGGTATGTGACAAGAATCTGTAATCTGCCTTTTTTTATAAATGCCAGCTACGGCTAAATGTATTTAAAAGCACCAAGGAGACATATCACAACTATGTTGGCTTTAACAGAATCGTCTATCTGTATCTAATGGAAATGAAGCGCATAAATACACTTGTTCATATTCAATGGTGCATTCGTGTCACAAAGGGACCTTTTATAACAACGAACGTTGCGGTGATTAGCATTCACTTGTAAAATTTTAACGTTTTTAAAAAAACAGGCATTTCAGCATACAACTTTCTCTCTCTGAAAAAAATGTTGTTATACCCTTTAAAAGTTAAGTGGTTTACAAATTACAATTTCTACTGAAAATGGCTTTAAAAACCAATACCTTTAGGACTATTTTTGTACGTGTGATCATATTAATCTATCGTGTTAAACTATAAGCGTAATTTATATACGTATTGTCAATACAAGCAGAGCACTGTATTATGAAGTACCACGTTCAGCAAACATAAGAAAATGTTTGCCGCTATAACCGACTACACCTGGAGATAAGAAAAACAAACAAGCTAAAAGTATTATATACTTGTACACAGACGTATACAGAGTATAGGCTTATGATTTCATACAGAACTGTATTACAAGTTTTTAAAGCATCTGTAGTTGACATTTCTGCCTCTAACACTAACGTATTGCGGTTTCACGCGAGTCGCTTTTTTCTCGGGGTTCGAACACTTGAGGCAAAACTGTACGATAAGTTAAGAGTAAGCCCTGAAGTTTCGACGTTCCATTCAACTTCGCTCTCTGTGACTTGGGAGTTTTCGTTTGCACAAGCCTTATAGCCATGGTGGGTGAAGAATAGAGAACCATTCAAGTGTTTTGCTGATAAGCTATGCTCGCCTATAATCGCGAGTTGGTATTCCGATTAAAAAAAGTGGTGACAAGGTTTTTAAAGGCACTGTCATACTAGCGCGAGATATGCTAAGTTTTTAGTAGGCCAGTGATAAGTGTGGTTATAACTATATAGATTGCAGAAGCTGCTATACAAAGCTTAAGTCTATCTATGAAACGGAAGATGGATTATTTACTTACATAGTTTTGTTCCGGGTCAAATCAGACTTATCTTTGCTGTGTTAAGAAGATAACTCGGTTTGTATCAATCACTTCGTTTCTAATGCAAAAGGATTTAAGAAAATTTGATAACGAATGGTAACAGGTAGGCTTACTAATGACTATGCATTGTTTGAAAACACTTCGAGTTTGACTTGTTAGTTAGGTGTACTTGTTGAAGTGCTATATTTTAGACCTAGCCATATAGGCTTTAGTTTACAGTACAGTATGGAATCATATTTTAAGCGCTATTTTGATATACTGTCTGAGTAAAAACTTAGATTAAAATATGTGTCTATACGACAAACAGGACAGTTATTTATAAGCAAAAACTATTAAATAAAATTTATAAACGTTTCGTCTGCCAAGTATAACATGGCATCGTCGGGTTTTTGGTAAAAAAAAACTGGAATTACAGAATTTTTATAGAAAATATTGCAATCGTTGTACGTCCATAGCAAAAGTATGTTTTTAGCGTCTGTGTTTTCGTGTTAACCGTGTGTGTCATGCATTCCGACAATTAGTATCGTGCTTGGCATGCAGCCTGAATCGCATTATGCGGAACTGGTTCAGTCCGGATTGAAATTAGTGCCAGGCGTCCAGGTGCGAATAAATTAATCAAATTTTCGGCGCAAAGACCAAAATTGGATATTGGCGTTTTACAACAAACACGAAACTGTACCAGAACTCGATGCCTGAAAAATTAAGTGTAGTATGTTGGTGTACGATGGTTCACGTTTTGATCTTTCTATGTTGTCTTATATTTGGTAGTAAACAAGGAACAGAATTGCCACATTCTCACGACTCTAAAATAGCGTTGTTAATTGTTAAAAACAAGCCTAGGAAATATATATTAGTATGCGTTAACGTTATACCTTACCCACAGTACTATAGAATTACTATACCAATCCTGTACAAAGAAGTGCGAGCTTACAAACCACCTAAATAACCTGTTTTGTATTCCTACCCAGTAATGCCAAACAGTTGAGTTTATATTGGCTGTCAGCATACGCCGTTATGGGTAATAAGAATTAATAAATCTACAAATGGTTTTTATACGCCGTGGTCCCTAGCGCACCTGCGCTGGGTATATTACGTTCATTCACAAAACCGCATAAGCCAATTTCTTCCACAAAACTGCCAGCACCGTCGTTGGTGCATTAGCTGTTTAGAAAACAAATAATTTCGCACGTTATAAATCAAATTTGCGCATGACGCGCATAGAAAGGACGACCTCCGTTTCGGCTTTATACAGCGGTGAAGGCTCGGCGTTAATCTGTTGCCTGTTCTGGCTTATACTAACGATGTGGGAGCAGACGAATAGTTCTAACACCGCACATTATAACCCAGCTGTGTCTATAGCACAACGTCCTGTTTACCACTCGCTAAATTGTTGTGCCTGTTGGTCTATGAAAAGGTAAATGTCGTTACCGAATGTTATTCGGTATTACGCCCCATTGATTTAAATTCTGTGGTGTTTTATTATTTTGATATGCCCGAAAAGGCACCTCGGGTCACGTTTCGAATCCAAATCATTCAATGGTCCCATATTTGCGAGCATCGAACCACACCTTAGTTTTAACAATAGCTTTAGTGTACCTGCATACTTTTACCCTGTACTCGGGAATCTATTTTAAGACCAAACCAGGCATGCCCTGTAAATAAACGTTTTTGGGATAAGAATACGATGTCCAATGTCCAAACCCGCCCGCAGCTGATTCTATAACCAATATGAGCGGTTAAATAAAAAGGGGAAAGCTCAGATACGATGACCCGTGTGTTTGAAGGGTCATAAGTCGACACAAATCTCTGAGATTGGCGTGAGAGCTCTTAAAGAACCAAGATTATAAGGCGAAGAGTTCAAGGAAATACGAGCTAGCCTTTTCGCGGCGCAACACTACATAAAGCTAGATTTAAAGACTAGTTTTACCGGTATTGTTAAACCCTAATACGTAGGTATAGGAAAGATGGGACACATTTTTATTTCATTTTCTCGTTCGTTTAGTAGTAAACGATTAAAGAACATTCAAAAAATTTCAAAACCGTATCCTTGAGACTCCACAGACCGTTGGTAATTGTTTAAAACACGGTCAGATAATTTGGATACAATGTGCTAAAGGGTCCCATATCTCCCGCTACCCTACTATATATTACAACCTTTAATGGACAAGTATAGCAAGTACGATTCCGCTCGGTCAGTATTCGTATTACTTTGTCAAGAGGTGTCTGACGTGTTCTGTGCATACAAGACAAGCATACGCGAAGGTTCTCGCAGTCCGTGGCGTCGTGGGTGGGAAGAGAGGCCAGATTAGCTGGATAATCTTGTTACGAATTCCGAGCGGGCAATCGCATTTTGATTCCGACCCTTGACGTTGTGTACAAAGCCCCAGAAAAGCGATCATATTATTTACTCGGCAACCCTTCGCGGGGATAATTGATTTTTAAGATATTTCGTTGTCATAACGGGAAGTGGTTTGCGTTTTATTAATATTTTTCCTTTTTTTCGAAGATGTGAAGGTCATAATACAGGTTAAAATGTCAATAACCTTTTTGACATTTATGTATCACTTATTCGATTTAATTTGTCCAGATGACAGTTTCCTAAATGTAATAATACCTAAAATGACTAAATTTAAACAGATTTAAAAATTTATGCATACAGTACAACAATAGTAAAAATACCGCCCAAATTGTCTAAACTTAAAACGATTTTAAAATATTTAATTATCATATAAAGTACAACAGGACCTGCTGTTTATTTTATATGTTGATATTATAAACCGCAGGCAAATTTTACGGCTTCGGAAAATTACGCCTTGCGGTATTGCTAGTTTATTTTGCAAAATCGGCAATTCTACGCTGTTACTGCAATATACACGCTTAAAAACTATATAGTAGCGTATACAGCCCAAAAATCTGAGTATCTGTTTAGCTTTCGCCGTCTGTAATTCCCTTATCTGCGAAATCTTAGGCGAACTGGCGTCGTTTTGATTTGTATCGGCATGTTGGTATATTGTTAGTTGGACCTCTGCGTCTCTAAATCACTAAAGCCCCTTCAGGAGTTCAGTCAATTAATGTCACATTAGCTTGTTAAGCGATTATGCGGGCGATAATCGGGATAAGCGTTTAACAGCGGCCTGTTTCGAATTAAGGCACGAGATTTCCATAATATTTACTACTGGAAAGCTTATTAGCTGGTTTACATAGAGATATAAGACTATACAACGCATTTTTAAAGATAAAATAGTAATTTATTTGTGGAACTCACTCCAATTTCACAAATATTCATATAGGTTTATTTATAGTACTAAGGGGTAAAATGGATACCATAAGCATGTAAATACCACACATTCAAATCGGGATTTTGACAATTAACAACGCTCTTTTAGAGTCGCTGCGGTACGGTTATATATAGTAGGGGGAAGATGGGACACATCATTGGTACGGTCATCCCCACGACCCCATAGGCTGTTGTCAATTGTTTAAAACACGATCAGGATGTTTGGATATTCTGTGCTAAAGGTGTCCCGTCTTCCCCACCTTGCTATAATTCCTTAAATATTCTTCAATGAAAATGGGACGCTGAAACAAAAAACGTGGACCATATCTAACCCTAACCTACTAAACTTATAGAGTAAACATTGCGGATAGTCGTAGGGCAAGAGACTTGTTTGTATTACCTTATACCATGCGTTGTTATGACAAAAAAAAACTAACAGAAACACGAATTTGGTTTAAGTTACTCATGTTATTGACGAAAGATGATGTAATACGTACGCAAACTTAAGTTTGCATTGATAACCCAACCTGATTATTTTGATTATTCAAAACGGAATAACAATTGTTAGCATTGTTACGTCAACAATAGAAACTGTGCGTCATAGAAGCGACTGATTATTGATTGTTTGACGAATTTTTTAAGTTGCATCGTTCTGCTGTTTGTTTAGTGGTGGACATTTATTTTAAAAGTTTTCACGGATTTGTCGAACCCAATGACGCAAATCAAATATTTGGATTTGTAATCGAGACATATGCGTTTGATTTCCGGGAATTTCAAATGGATTTCTAAATTATAGGGGTATAATAAAATAAGTAGTTTGGGGTGGGATGGTACATTTTTTCACTTTCCTTTGTCGCCCATTTCACTAATAAACAAGAAATACTGACATAATTATGTAACTGTATCCTCATGACTCTAAAAATCATTGTTAACTGTTTAAAACACCTTTGGGAGACATAGTAGGGTTGGGGAAGACGAGACACCTTTAGCACATAATGTCTAAATATCCTGATCGTGTTTTAAACAACTGATAAAATTCCATGTTGGGAGTCGCAAGGATATGGTTTT
This sequence comes from Ciona robusta, assembly GCF_009617815.1. Classification (NCBI taxonomy): domain Eukaryota; kingdom Metazoa; phylum Chordata; class Ascidiacea; order Phlebobranchia; family Cionidae; genus Ciona; species Ciona robusta. Next base: position 3,483,447 of record NC_143242.1, on the reverse strand, counting down.
GTAATTCTTTAAGTGTTTTTTTTTGTATCCTACCAAATAGGACGAGAAAATGGAATGAAAAGATGTCCCATCTTCCCCACTCTAATATATGAGATGGTATATATTATGTTCTAAGATATCCCATTTTACCCCAGAGTACCATAAATCCAATAAAAACGGTAATTTTCACCATATACCACATTAAAGGCTTTAATATATTAGATTGGCTTTTAATTATATAAGCATTACATGCGTCGATTCCCGAAAAAAAAACAAGTTTTATATTGTTGGGGCGGTTTGATCGCACTTACTGTATTTTATATAGAATTTAATATATTTATAACATTTGCATTGCACAATGGTATTACGGACAAAAGAGTTAAATAAACATATTAATGTTCTCTTGTCGTCTTTGATACTTCGTTTTGTGGACCTGACAGTATAGCAAATTGGCTTGTCAGTCCCGAACGTCGGTACGCAGCTAATAAACGTTCGCGCAATAACACCAACGTTGCTTTGATAACTTTCGAACAATGGCGACCGCAGGGCCGGCACCCCGAGGAAAACATTTACCCAACCGCCGAGGACAGAGGTCGAAATCTCGGCGCATTGTTCTCGCGGGCCCGATATTAAATTTAAACATGGCGTCTGCTATGTTAGCTTATTATTCCGCGTATCGTAGCTAACCACAGGGGCTGGAACGATGTGATTTCAACTTTCCTTTGCAATCCAGGACATAGCGCCTTCGGCACTTCATTAAAATTCCGACGTGTGTTTGACAACCGAAATAAGCTATTTATTGAAAGAAGCTCGTTTTTCATATCATGTATTGTGCTACGGCTGCGGGTATTCCTTTTCGTGTTATCCGAACAGCAAACACTCACAATGGCGGCGATGACACATCAATTCGTTGTGGACTTGACAGAAAACAAGCAAAACATTCAGTTTAATTGAAATTTCTCCAAAATTGTTTCTCATCCGTTTTCCGGTTACACGGAATTATTTTCACGCTTGTTCGACTGGGCTCCGTCACAAGGTGTATTGTTACGTCATATGTTATTGCTGGCCTCGACCCTGAAAACGTTCAGTTTATCGCCGCCAATCTAAAAAGTTCGTAGCAGTCGGCTTTCATTGAACTGCAGCCAAGCGAAAGACGTAAAACTCACGAAAACACGTTGTTGACATCCTGATACCCAACCACACCCCCTCAACGCTAGCCGTAATCGTAGCCTTGGCAGTGGTGTTATAGTCACGGCGTCTTTATTCGCCCCTATTGTTTATGTGCTCTGCTAAGGTGTTTTTCCTTGCTCCAGTATTTGGAGGTCCTTCAGTAAAAAGGTCCGAACCAAGCAAACCACCCATTTCGTATTTCGCTTTTGTTTGCAGAGTTAAAATCCAGCGGTTACGGTGTTGGTGTACGACTGTACGTCTTTCGTCTACGCTTATTTCGGTGATGCTTGACGCAGATGGAAGTGTAGAGTGGTCCGTGAAAGCGTCCGAGACACAAAAGCAATGAAAACCGAAACAAATTGGGACTATTGGCGTGGCTAAACAAATATTAACAGATTGCAGAGAGAAAAATACCACAAATAACTCAATGAGAATAAAGGGGTTTTAATGAAGCGCTTCGCGAATGTTTTGACATGAAGATATTTGTAAGTCCACAATCGAAACACTGTATACTGTTTAGGAGGTTGTGTAAGATCTATTTTTAGCTACGGCGGAAGAAGAGCAAGTTTTTGTGATGTACATTCAGGAAATTAACGGAAGCTGGCGGAAGCTGGCGGAAACTGCGCCTCTTGATATGCTGTCTGATATAAAATCCTATACTGTATTGAGTTTTGTAGGCACCGCACGGCACGTTAGGCTATGTCATGTAAAATAAGCGGTGTAAAGGTTACGTGTGTTTAAATATTGCGCAAAGTAGGCAAATTGGTCTATATATAAGACATATACATGGTAGACTCCAGCGTCTTACACAAGCGTTATTTAGTATGTACCAGTGTTAGGTTATGCGGTAACGAATTAACAACGGTGTAATTGAAGAGAGGGATCGGTTTTTAAAAGGGTTTCCGCATTGTACTTTAAAGCTGTTTTCCGCATTTTTACAGTCCTTGTTACTTTTCTTACTCAGTAAATATAGTAGTGTGGGGTAAGATGGGACACCTTTTCATTTTAAGATAGGAGCTTCTGGCACTGACAGTTAATTTCAAAAACAAATCCAATATATAGAAGAGTGGTGGAAGATGGGACACTTTTAACACATAATATCCAAATAACCTGATCGTGTTTTTAACATTTAACAACGGTCTGTGGAAATCGTGAAAAAACGGTTTCATAATTCTTTGAATGTTCTTTGTTTACTACCAAATGAAAAGAAAAAACTAAACGAAAAGGTGTCCCATCTTCCCCCCACCCTACTATATACAGTTTAATTTTCTCGTCAAATTTGGTAGTAAACAAAGACCATTCAAAGAATTATTAAGCCGTATCCTCACACATCCCATATATAGACCGTTGTTAATTGTTTAAAATACGATCAGAATATTTAGACGTTATGAGCTAAAGCTGTCACGTCTTCCCCCACCCTACTGTATAGTTGAATATGCTACGCTTTCGGAGAAAATATATGTCATAACGAATCTTAATCGCATGTTCGGTCTTATAAACCAAAAACTTTATTCAGGCGGAGTTGTCCATATATATATCATCTTAGAAGATTGGATTTATCAGGGTTTTATTTTTATTTTCACGGTTAAAATTGAAAAGCCCACACACGAGTATATACGCTATGCTTCAGATTTTAAATAGAAACTTGCGAAATCTTTACAAAAAATCGCTGCCGGCCAAACTGGTAACTTGCTGTAAGAAATGATTTATAAGAGTGAACTATTTTGACCGTGATCTACTAAAACCGCTGACGCATCAGTCGTTTATTTACAAAAAAAGAGCGAATTCTCGGGTTTTAAAATGTATAAGGTAAAATTTTCGGGGCAAATATTGATGTCCGCAAATCAGGGAAAAACACCATCATTTTGAAAGCGGGTATTCAACATAATAGATGTTGAGTTAACACAGCATACGTCCAAGTGTATTTGCTTAGGATTAGTGGTCGGCAAGGCAGTCCGTCTCACTCAGGTTACGATTTGTATTATGAATAAATAAAAAGCGTTGGAAAGGCTTATCCAGACCGATAGGTTGGGCTTGGGGCTTAACTATGTAACCTCTACCGCCGTATTCACTCACTGCATTTGTCTTTTCAATTTCCCTTCGTTTCGGAGACAAATATGATGGATTGCCTATTTGTTAAAATGATTTTTTAAACTAACCAAAAAATTCTTGGGTTTGCTACTTATCTCGGTCAAAACAGCAAATAGTCTGTTCGTAATGTGACCCGTAACAAAACAAGCGGGAATAGACCACATAGGCACAGTCAGTTAATAGCATAGGCGAGGTTTTACGCTTATTTTTTTCAAGTGGCTTGCTTCGAAGTTTATGTTATGAAACGGTAATGAGCCGGTTTTATATACCAGCGGTTTTATGTCAGTTCTATTTTTAGTCGACACGTAATCGTTCAGATTTCATTGAAGACGGTATAGGTGAAAATTTGGCCAAAAAAACAGTTTGTTTTGGTTTGATGTATTAATCGGCTCTTGATATTTTTAAGTGAACTGTCCGTATGGCTCGCTAAACATCAAAGCGCAGTATGTGAATTAAGGCTTAAAAAGTCGGTCTTCGATTCGTCAGTGTTGCAACAGATACGATTACACGCTGAGTGAATGTAAATTAAGTTACAGATGATCGGATTTATCTGGAGTCTAAGCCGCCTCTGGCTGCGGGCCGAATATATCTCGTTTCTCGGTCGTTTTAAACTCCGCAACCTTTCGTATCGAGCTGTCCGGAAAACCACTGTGGCCACTAAACGACGCTCAGCAGCCAAAAGCGCCAATGTTAATTAAATTGCTAACACACTTATTACGTTACAACAGCATTCTGTGATAACCGCGCGACCTCCGGAGATTCTTTTAAAGTTCAAGCTACAAATAACAGTTCAATGCTGGCGCTTGGCAGAGACGCTTTCATACTGCTATACACAAATGTGGGAAACCTTACTTCGGTTACATAGTTATACAGATAAAGTTTGAATGTTACTATTTTAAGTAAATATCCAACGAAACAATATGAACTTACTTCATTTTAAAATGAAGAATGCCGACTGCCAACAGCAATCAAAAGGCTTGACTGTGTGTCGTCATGGTGTATTGCTGTAGATAGCCAACGTTCCGCCAGCAGAAACACGCCGCGAAAAGTAATAGTTACCCTAAAAACAAAAACACAATTATAAATTGTAATTCGACTGAAACATGACACATGACACAATACCAAAACTTTCAGATTTTAAATACTTTTGATTGGAATTACATTTAATCCATAATATTCAAAACATAAACACATATAACGTAATTACTCGCTGATGCGCAGGAAAAAAGTGCCACTTTTGACGCATAGAAAGTCACTTTGCGTAACTTAACGTCGTACGAATCAACCGCATTACGTAAGTGAATTTCAAAGATAGAAGTTCCGAAGAAATCAATACTGATCGTGATCTTGAGTTACGTGCAAGAGCCTTTTCTCTAAGGTACTTACATGCAGTTTATGTTATCAACATAAAATCAGTGTTTGTAAAAGTTTAGTAATGTAGCCTATATATGACCGTAGCGTTCGCAATGGTCACTGGACCTATTACGGGCAATTGGATTTGTTTTCGAAGCATTTCAACTGTTTGTGATCCAAAACTATGACATTTATTATATTAAATGGACCATATAAAAACAATGTGCAAAACTAAATCCGATCCGACAGACTCAGTCAATAACTGTATACGTGGCAACCGTAGCAGACAAAATCCGTACGTAATCTTTGAAAATACGGTCATATTATGAATTATAAATTTTCATCGCGAATTTATAGAATGTCACGATGCACGTACGTAATGTTGATTGAAAGTGTCAAGTTTGGTCCGCTTGGTTGGGAAATCGTAAAACACTATTCTACCAGCGTTTTGGCGTACATGTTGTAGTGCTTGCTTTTTGTGCCATTATATTCTTGTAAACGTAATTACTGTCGAGGAAATTTCTGGAAGGGACTGATTTGTGGAGTTGCATTTGATCCCTTATGAGTCACCACTGTGATAAAAGGGCATTCGAATGTTGAGTTTATCTGAATTAGTCGTAAGTGCCCTCCAGTTTACATTGTGCAATGATCCGAGAGAGTTGACTATTTATGTACGTTTTATGGCACTTTAGAACCAAAACACAGGCTTTCCCCTAAAACCGCTTTCTCCTAAGCAAAAAATCAGCTGCCGACACCCCTATAGGTTACAGCCGATGGTATCTCGCGTTAAATGTTGAATCAGAGCGCAGCCGACCGGTTAGCGTCGGCATTAACGAGATTTTAAGCCGTGGCAAAATGCTTGTCTTCCTATGTTGAGTCAGAAGCAATTATGTAGCACCTGAGCGCTGGACTTGAAAGCCCGCGAAGGGGTGGTAACTTTTCGGGCGTCAAACAGCTGCCAACTTCGTGGCAAGAGCTGTCGAACTTGTAATTTAGTCAGGTAGTAATTATGAATAATTTAGAACTTCGACCGGAGAAAAGTTGGGCGGATTTTCTGCAAGTTAATGTAAGGATAAAACTTTCTATTTCCAGCGAGTGACGCAAATGCCAGACGTGCACCGTATTGAAGAAAGTCAACAGACCAAGAAGCCTAAAGATTTCCTAAGGACTTTACCTGCCTATACTGCAGTGTGTACTAATATCAAAGCAAGCTTTTAAAAAGATTATGGCTGTTATAGTTTTCTATATTTAAAATTATTGCTGTTTCAGTTTTGCAGATAAGTCACGTAGGCTGTTAACTAATCATCGGCGTTTTTAATGACAGTCATAAGGCGAGGGCGTGTAATGAGCAACTTATTCACCGCCACAATATCAGATTAGATGTGGTATCTATGACGTTTAAAAGTGAAAATTTTTCTGCGAAGTTTACTAGCTCGAATAACATATTTTGCTTAAATATGCTTCAAAGTTTAAGTAAAAATACAACGTGTTTTTGTGGAGCGGCAGAATTTATGTATCTGGTTAGTGGTACAGCGGTATTTTTATTGCTAGAAAGGTGTGCACTAATGTGTTCGGTGTCGAGGTTTTTAAACTCATTAGGCAGAGGGTGTGTCCCTGTAAGAGCTTTTAACATGTGTTGTACACTCGCCGACGAGACTTTGTGCTGTTAAAATGTAACTTATATATGGAGACGAACATATGTTTTAGTTTTTTTACTGGCTTTAAGTCAAAGTGAGAAAGTATTTTGTTACTTCTGCTACCAGGAATAATGTAAATAGTCTTTTAGCGGCTCATCTGGTATAAAAAAACGTAGTGTATTTCCGAATTTTTATCTTCTCTAATAAAGTCTTTGAATATAGCGGATGGCAGACGAAATGGTGGAAATCTATACGTACCACTAAAATATTTACAAGAAATGCTTATATAGCTTAGGTCAGTGCATTTTAAACAGGGGTTTCTATACCCCAGGGTGTACCGTCGTTAATAAAAGATGTTTATTACTCCCACTGGAGTGTACCAGTTGACCAGCTACAGTATATTTGTATAAACAAATTTATTTCTATTATAAGCAGATTATAAGCAGATTACAAGCATTTCGTTCACGATTACCACAAACTCAGTGCATTGTGAGAACTTTGCACAATTTCATGAGTAAATACAAACGTGCATCATTCAAAAACAGTTGACTATAATTTTTCCTTTGTTTTAATGCTTTTATAGGTTATATAACTGAATCTATTGTTTGCTATAAAGTGCTAAAGAAATTTGTTTAATTAAATTGGAACCTTGACACCCTGCCAGGTATGTTCATAACTTCTTATAAGTGCGCAACGTTAAATGCAACACCTCACCATATTACCACAAGTGTGTCTAGGTAGCTTGCCACAGTTTTCCCTTTGATCTGATACGGTGGGGCGTACCTAAATAAATTAAATTACAAACTACTTTCAGAGCGGCGGTGCATGCCTTTTATATGCAGAGTAATCGTTCCCAAATCCAAGTCCCATAAAGCATCATCGTACCACATCTACGCCCCTACTTTAATAATTAATTCAATTTTAACGCCTTCTCCTTTTCAAGTACCCTTATATTAACCAAGTACACGCTCAAAGTCAAATTTGTGGCTTAACTGACGTCATAATTACGTCATCGGAAGCTTTTACATCAAACAGTGTATACACAACGAAATATTTTTGGATATAATTTAAAATTAGGTTTGGCGATTAAACGCTAGGGGTTATTTAGTCGCTAAAACTGTAATAGGGGTTGTCATGCTGATACGACAAGGGGCCGCTTGTGCCCGTTTTAAGCTGCCGGTGGTTATATCGCATACATAATTAATTAGCTTTAGCGCGATAAAACCCTTGAAAAGCCTCTATGTTGCTTTTACCAACACGTACTTCGTGTCTATGATGTAAGCATTCAAAGCAGGTAGCTTTAAATGCATTGCGAAACACCTTTTCTGGTCACGTTCGATTTCAAGCTGTATATATACTGCTAATTGGAGCAGAAACTACCGATTTTGAGGCATGATAACAGTAGTAATCTTCGCGCCCCTGTACGTTGTGAAACGTCAGAGACGACAGGTTTGGCGTCCCCGTGTTCAGACTCTGAATCACTCGAGTAGTCGAGTTATGTTAATGAGACTAAATAGGAAAGAGGCTGAAAGTGGCCATTCATTGTTGCGTTAGTCACAATGTGGGTTATGATACTTTGTTTGGGATTTTATTAAAGGCGGAAGAAGTGAATCATTTCGTGTGAATAGAATAAAATCGTCCTCGAAAAACCACGCATTTTATTCTGTACTTTTTGACCACACAACAACCTGCAGTGCCACGTCCGCTTTACTCTTTTGAGTTCCCACGTTCTATTGTTTTAACGAGCCTTTTTGTTCCTGTGCTCGTACGATTTGGGAATCCCCACACTTGAGAACTTGAAAGGCCCTTGAAATGACGACGAGCGCAGTTGTTATAGTGGTACGGGGTATCGGGGAAAATTAATTTTACTTGTTTACGTATTTCGCTTCGCTGTAAACCCATTTCAGTAACGCGTTGTTTTAACAAGCGCACGCTTTTGAAAGTAGCCTTGGGTAGGGGTTAGGTTGTATATATCCGCCGCGTGCTGTTACGATTTGCTTGACTGCCGCAGCAGAGCCCAGATTGAGGATTTCAAGGTCGAGGGATCAGATAGCCGGAAGAGAAACCCAGGTCATGAAAAGTCAATGCAAAGGACAAAAACAACATTCATTCAAATTTATGCTCGGAATTTTCTGTTTTCGTCGTCCAGAAAGGGGAATCTACATGTACTTGTGTCATAGGTGAATAGTATTATCGTTTTTCAGTTGGCTTGCACATGAGGTTTGTTTGGGGTGAATTTGATTTTAACGAAATGACCGTTTCAAGAATTTTGCCTTATGGTCAAAACTAAAAGTAATATTGACTGTAAACAGTTCGTAATGAGCGCCAAAAGTTAAACGTTCACCGATTGTAATGCATTGTACAGGGTGGAACACAGTAACGTACAGTTTAGGTTGGGGCTCGGTTGTTGCAAATGTAGTGCTATGCGTATATAAGGATATAAAGCGTACGTGATTATGTATAGGATTGCATACCAATCTAGATAGTGTTATTTGCACGCTAAATCGAGTGTGAAACCTATTTAAGAGCTACCTGTTTTGAAAGACAAGAGAATGTCTGTTGAAACACCTGCTATGCTTGAAAATAGGAACCGGCTATATTTACGCTCATATTTATTTTGACGGGTAATCGTTTTGGGTTATTACGATCCTACGTCTTTGTTGCGGTACCTATGTCTAACGTCATAGCGCCTAAAGTTGTCGCTAGCCGCTATTATGACGTAGTGACCGGTGTTTGTGTAACGGTCACGTGGGGATGACCATTGAAAATATGATGTCATGTAGAATGTACGACAAGGAGAAAAAGTCAAGTAAAAGTCAACGGTTAACGACAGGTACTGTAGGCGATACAAGCAAGTGGGCTCTTTAAGCGACTTGTATTTTTCCATCGTGGTCTATCGTACACATGTAAATACAAGGTAGCGTGTAAAAGTCGACATGGTGTATATAGTGTTAGTTTCATGCTCCAATAAAAAAGCAGGTTTATGGCAAAAAAATGAACACCAGGCAAGCTGAGAGTATTCCAAAGTCAGCAACTTATTTTAAATCAAGATATAAGTTTTCTGTTTCGGCGTCCAATTAGGACAGTTCCTAGTTTCCGGAAAATCAACGGAATTATCGATATATAGATCGGGGAGAAATAATTTCATTTTCTCGTCAGCAAAAACGAAATTATGCAGCAATGTTAATCTTTATAAACTGCTTATGCTCTGCAGATTGCATTGCATTATAATGGTGTATATTTTCGGGGGGGGCCTGGTTTTCTACGTCACTTTTTATTCCTATTCGAAAGCGCAACAACTTGTTTTTGAAAAGCAAGTCACTTTCAATTAACGTGGAGGCCACGAGATTTCTTATTTGTTACGCCACAGTGGGTTTACAATAAATTATGCGGCCGTAGTTTAAAAAAAAAACAAGAAAGAGGGAACATAACGTCGTTTTTACGGTATATACTAGGATAGTGAAGACATCAAACTGCTTTGAAAATTTAGATTTTAGATGATAGCCGGGCAGCATGTTAACCGCATTAAAGAAAACTGGAAAGAATACAATCTTAAAGTCGTTTGGTTCTGCCATTAATTATTAATATCTGACAAAAACAAAAACGGGCGGATTCCGAGTCGGTATTAAATATTAAACAAAATCCCGGATCAGTTACGGGTTAAAAATTTGTTGCTTTATAGGTAATTGTGTTGTTTTTTAAATTAAAATCATAACCTGGTGCTTTAGATTGGTTATCATGTGTTTTAACTGTGGAGAAAAGGCGTCAAAAGTCCTATTTGCTTTTTGATAAGGATAATTACGGTGCAAAATCATTTATTTTAAGGTATATTCGGACTATGTACACATACTAGGTATAAAGAGATGATTATGCGGCATGGTATCATATGTTGTTGTATTAGTGTATGTCTATGTATGGGTCAAGTGAGGCTATAAGGACTTGTGAAACTGTTTAGTTGCATAACTGATCGGTATGCTGTTACGTTGTTTGTTTAGTATATAATTACGTAATTAGCGAAATTTTATAACGCTTTAGATTTAACCTGAATACTTTAAAACAAGTTGGAAACGCAGACAGCTGTGCAAATCGACTGGGGTAAGGTTATCAGATGTTTCATTTTTACAAACTAGAAATCAAGTTTTTTTATTATATTTTTAGTGTTTATAATACCGGACTAAAAAAGGCGGTTATATTTCAGTTATGTAGAGCTGATTTATTTTTATTAAGTAGTTTTAAAGTGTTGCGTACGTTTTGTTTGGTCAACTTACAGGTACAAGTTTACATTGAATGATATCCTCATTCCTACAGTTGTATAAGGGTCAGCGACACTGTGGTCGACCACCTGGATTCATTACTGAATACCCTGCGAAGTATTAACACCAGCCAGCTTGTATAAGCATACTTGTTCGCCGGCTACGTTTGACGTCACAGCGCAATTCTCTTTCGAGTTCAAACGCACTTCAGTAAAGTGGGGTGCACGCTTTTGTTGACGAAACGCCAAAACAGACAAGTACAGGATTACACGGTGTTATATACAACATGTAAATATCCATGTTAGCTAAGGAAATAGTTGACGTAAAGAAGGGACATATAGGCAGCCGAATTCACCCCAAAATGGAGGTAAATCGACGCGTCTCTCGTAGTGGATACTTTTTTGCGGTTGAAAAAGTGAAAACTAAAAAGGCCAACTCTCACAACACAGCGCTCTGTGCGTTCAACACTTGAAGCCCCGTGTTTTGTTCACAGTTGAGAGTGGCTTGCCCGTATAAACTGTTTGTGTAGCACCGCTTGAAGAGTCACCTATATGGAATGAAAGCTTCCCATATACATGTTGTTTCCATTATTGCTGCATTGGGGGAATTTGTACACAACCTTGTGTTGTTATTGCGGTTTTAACCGGTTCCCGCTGGATTAGGAATCAAACAAGTTCAAAACGACAAAAGAAAACCGCATGCTATTCCCAACGGTATAAAGGCATAGGTTTGCATTGTCTCTGACGTCAATAGCGGTATGGGGTCATAAGCGAAGCCACTTGGAGTGAATGTATACGTGTGGCCCACACACAATCCTATTAATTAGCTGCGGTTCATAAACCAATTATTCAATTCCATGTATAGAGTTTTACCAAGAAAATTCTGCGTATTTACGTCGGTTCAAGTCGCTGGTTTTGCGTCACGAAGTTTTGTGCGTTGTATTTAAAGACGCCGGCTCGTGTGGCGCGTGTTTGGAATTGTAATCAAAGCCTATACACATAGCACTGTTTGGTATACAGCGCTTATCATACGCGGTAATGCGATACGGGTTCTATCTGGTATTTACAAAAGAGAAAAACGTACCTACGTAGAAGGTAAGCGCATACATTCATAGTTACACTCATAAATATTGTTTTCAAAAGAAGGTGTGAGCTCGAAAGCTAGACTAGACGTGAGTAGGGACAGTTCACTAGTCAGCGCATTGCGCTTGAAGTGGCTGGACAGTGTTGCCGAATAGAAAGTGTGAGAAAGGAATTCGTTCGGTAAACACTGGTCAAGTGGCTATGTTTTGTTTTTACAGATTCGTTACGAAGCTGGCTTTGTAGCGAAACCTATGGCCCGTTAGTGAGCCTTAATCCTACTGAGTGGCAGCTTAAATAGAAAGTGTGGCGGTCAGACTACCGCATGCTAATCACAAAGTCGATTTCGCGACGTCAAATTAGACATTGAAGGATACATACGTTTCAACATTTCCGCCTTTCCCTTAATGTTGTTTACTGCAGAACTAGATACAAAAAGTCAGCGAAGTAAATGCACAAGATTTTATCGTAAACACTTTTATCGTTTGCTGCAAATTTGCCTTTGCCGACGTCAGTGGTCTCAAATCACTGTACCTATTTCGAAGAGTAATATAAGAATGTTTGAGTAATAGGATGTAGTTACGTATGATTGATGGCTGCCATTAAAATGTAGCAGGTGTAGAGTTTCCAAGAGTTGTTATGTCTGAACGGCAATATTAAAAGTTCTCTGTAATAGTTTAGTGTTGCAGGTTGTATAGTACTGTGGGATAAAATGGGACACATTTAGTACAGAAAATCCCATAGTTACGCTACTTTGGGGTCTTAATAGAACGCTACGGTTGTATATATTTGAACGTTTTTGTTTACTATCCATTTATACACGAAAATAGGATGAAAACTTGTCCTATTTTACCCCAACTATACATGTTGTACATTTGTACTAGAAATGTACTTGTATGTGCTATGACTGGTAGTATTGAAATGCGTGTGTCGTTTCAATAGTCAGCAGGAAAGGGAGACAGGTGTAATGAGTGGAGTGTTGATATTCATTGCGGCAAGGTTGGTAGTAAGCGTGAAACGTTTAATACCAACATGCATAAAGATAAAACAAAACTCAAAGCCGTGAGCGTGTCGTCTTAATTATTGCCTGGTCTCTTGGAATTAATTATTTAGGGAAACCAAGCCAAACATGGTTTGAATGAATGCGAAATTAAAACTTTAGTAGCCCGATGTGTGGAATCGATACAGATTGAAAAGGTATTATTTAAAAGCTTGTTTTGGGTTCTGAACTTCGTAAATAGTTTAGTTTAGGGTAAATGAGGATTCCAAGTTAACAGACCATAACGGGAAAGGCAATCCCCTTCATTTTAAAGTTCACTTGATTTTTAAGACCCTGGGTAAATAGATTATGATACTGGGAGAAATTACAGCAAGCTAATGTTTTTTGACGAGCCGTTGGCACGGTGCTTTGGAAGTGCATGTTACCCCGAAATCAAAACCGCAATGATTTGCAAACAACAACAAAGGGGAAGAAGCTGCCAGAGAATGCAAGGTGTATATAATTGGAAAGCACGCTTTTTGAAAGGTCACTAGCAGACAGGAAGTTTGAATGTTGATTTAATGGACAGTTGATGTTTACTCTATGGCTTAACAACACAAATCCTTGTCTAAATCACATAACCAGTAGATTTTAACGGCTAGTCACGAATGTCCTTTATACTGTCAAAGGTTCAACGCCAGGGCAGGAAATACAAAACTGTAGCGTTCATGATTTAAAAGTGCCTGTAAGACCCATAAGTTGCATAAAGCACGTGCAGTTATTCTTAGTTCGCTCTGATTATTGGGTAGAATATTCGTTGACATCCGGATAGAAATAGCCCTCAATTGTGTATTCTGTATTGCCATGAGTAAGTTAGCTGACGTGCATTAATTCACGTCTCTCCAGCAAACTATTTCCCGTTTGATAGCCATGCCTTGTGATCAACAGTACAGTATACATGGCGAGGCACCGTGAAATGGGATTAAAAAGACGTTGCTTCTAATGAAAATAAACAGCCAGGTTAAACACAGGGGCTGAGAATATGGATTTTTCAAGCGTGTGACTTTGAATGCTTATTAGTTTCGATGGCGAAAGACAAAACGCGGTTGTGTATCAACGCTAGCGTGTTTACTGTAAATCTCAAGGATAGGAGACGTCTGTACTTTATATCGTGCTGTGTCGTGTAGGGCCTACGCCATACATAATAAGCCAAAAGTCAGACAAAAATTCGTTGTAACTTGACCCTTTTGTCGGGACTTTTCTTGCTTTGTTTACAACCAGTAGAATAGTTAAAGTGTATAATATACAACAATTATGACGTTTTAAATAGGCAGGATTGAAAGCTAGTGTGTCGTCTGTTATATACGTAAGTAATGTTCCAGCCACTTTAGTGTAAGAATGTGGCATATATAGAGACAACGTATAAAAGCCAAATACTTTACTATACTTAACAGTTTACAAAAATACTTCAACTTTCAGTTTTTAGTTGTGCAGAAACGGTAGCAGTTTAAAAGACTTACATCAGAAAAAACTATAAAGTTCTATATTGTTTTTTTTCTGGCATACATAAAGTAATGCGTTGATTTGCTATAGAAACAGCGTTGTATAAATTGATCATTGCTTGGCTAAAGTCTTGAATGGGTTATTGTGGCGTTGTGACGTCATTTGGAAATTTACAACCGAACTTCCGGGTAGTGTGGGAAGTGAATCGGTGATTATACAAACTTACTTTTGAGGTTTATTTTAAGCCTACGCTACCACATGTGTGATAAGGCTGAATAGGAAACAATATAATATCGTATTTGACTTTAATGGCAAATTCCACAGCAGGTAGGTTGATAAGTCAAAAGCGAGCGTGAAATGTCGAATTTTCGGAAGTGTATAAGCCAACGTGGTATCAGTTCTATACTGTAACTCAATATCCCCGCAAATTGGTGCCCGTGACGTCTTGGGTGATAGGGCGATGCGAAATGCGCAAATGTGGCTTTAAATCCGGGCAACGCTCAATATATGCTGCACTGTGATTGTGTGGTCTTATGAGAGGAGTGTTTAGCGATAAGCAGAACTCTGTTTGGGGTTCACAAGCACACAGCTTTGAAAGATGAACTGTGCAATTGACGTAACTGTTCAAATATATTTATTTCAGACATTCGATAACGTTAGGGAAATATCTGCCTACAATTATGGATTATTAAGGCTGTTGTAGGTGCACTTAGAAGTTTTGCTGCGGAATATGCTTCTACATTGTTGGACATAATGTCAAATCTAAGCTTCTGTCCCGAAGACGGGAATACCACGTCTGCTGAAGGCGACGCTATGCTCACAACAGCATTGATAGCAGCTCTAACGTCGTTGCTTAGTCTTTTAATTGTGGTCGGGAATGGCCTCATAATCGTGTCCGTGGCGTTGGTAAAGAAATTGAGACAACCAGCGAACTACCTCATTGTATCTCTTGCTCTGTCTGACTTCTTAGTTGGACTAGTGGTGCTACCACTGACCATTGTATATGACATTATGGGGGAATGGGTCTTCGGCCCCAATGTGTGTGACGTTCACGTGAGCTTTGACGTCATTTGCTGCACAGCAAGCATAATGAACCTCTGCATGATAAGCATTGACAGGTAAGTTGGTTTACCGTTTGTGTTTGTAAACGAAATCTACAGTGCAGTAAAGGGGGAACCAAATGTAAGCGGCTTACTAACTATAGTGAACTTGAAAGTATAAACATGTAGTTTTCCACAGCTGCAGATCGGGTTCACGAATATGTTGTGTAAATAAATATGAATTACGAAACACCCCCATGGCCGCAAAAGATTAGCATGTTGACATTGCAATGAAACATGACGTGTTTTACGTCACAGGTACCTCATGATCACGCAACCGATGACGTATCCAAAGAGAAGAACTGGAAAATTAATGTTACTGCTAATTGCAACAGCGTGGGTTCTCTCGTGTCTAGTTATAATTCCAGCTTTGTTCGGGTTTACAAAGAACGTAAAAGACGGTAAGGTTCACTCGTATTGAGAATACAGACTATGACCTAATGCTTAAATAGATTCAATCAGTGTGTCAATGTATATGTTTATTGCAGAAGCGGACTGGCTACCACTGAACAACGATTCCTTAGTGGGGAATGAGACATTTGCATTAGCTGGTGCTAGAAATCCCTATTTGGCGATCGACGGCAACGGAACAACGCAGTGGGTGCCTGGCAATAACGAGTACGTAGGAGTAGCACCAAGCATGTGTTTTGGTTCAACAGCCGCCTTTTTAAATAGCGTCTTTTCCTACAGTAATTAGCCATGGCGTGTTTTAACGACTGTCGTTTTGAAAATGACTTGCCACTATTAGTTGTTTCAATAACATGGTCTTAGCTTTCGTAAAGTTAAATAAATGATCACATTACGGTATGTGTGCATGGGGTTTATGGTTTACTTATTTTTCCCTTAAAACACAGGTTATCGGAGTGGCATTTCACTGTTGACCTTGGAGTCATACACCAACTGGACATTGTTTCGATAGAAAACGCCAAAGGTTCGAAGCAACATGATCTACAGTACAGCCTGCTGGTATGATCATATATACGTGTGTGGCTTTTTCCTAATCTTTAGCTTGGCGACTAAATCAATAAGACGTTTGTTGATATCGATATACGCATAAACTTTCACAAAAAAAACACCATTTCGTCCAATTTTGTCCAACAAAGAACATTCAAAGAATTATAAAACTGTATCTTCAAGACTCCCATAGGCCGTTGCTAATTGTTTAAAACACGATCAGGATATTTTGATATTATGTGCTAAAGGTGTCCCCAATCCTGCTGTATATATACTGTCAGAGTTTTAACTAAAAAAAAATTATTCTAGACTAGCCCGTGTAGAGAGTCGACTGCTTGGACGTCAAAAGCTACGTTTGCTGTTGAATCAGGACCAAGCAGGCAAGAAACAAGGTTGCCAACAGAAGTAGAGGCACGATATCTAAGGTGACACATACCGTGCATAAATACTACTCGAGCTTTTATATTGTTTTTTTTACAGTATAGTCAGGTCATGCATTTTATACTTTATAAAAATGCCTAATGAGATATTAATGAATTAACACCGTGCCCGGCTACATTAGACCTTATGTATATTTACTAAAATACATTGCGATTCCATTTACAAAATCCTTGTTTTATGACAGATTCGCCATCAATCAAACTGCAGGCTACGAAAACCCTATGTTGGGAGAATTTCAAGTTTTTGGGATCAAAAAATACGGTAATAACTTTACGTATACCTGTATAATGTATAAATAGTAGGGTGGGGGAGATGGGACACTTTTTCATTCTATTTTTCTGTCCCATTTGGTAGTAAACAAAAAACATTCAAAAAATATAAAACCGTATTCTCACGACGCCCATAGACCGTTGTTAAGTGTTTAAAACACAATCGTGATATTTGGGTATAATGTACTGAAGGTGTCCGTCTTCCCAAACCCTCCTAATACTATATATAGAATAAAAGTATAACAAATTTGAACAAATCTCGCGTCTGTTTACAACATCTGCCTAGAACGGAAAAACATTCACAACACTACGTCATTTTTTAAAATTACCCTAAATCTAAATGGATTGCGTTTCAGTCAAACTCGACAAGCGGTAATATTATGATATATTCGACAGGTAAAGCTTGCCTGATAAGCCAAGAACGTTGGTTTACCATTTATTCGACCCTTGGTGCTTTCTATCTCCCTCTAGCGGTCATGCTTTGCATGTATTGGAAGATTTATCTTGAGGCTTCAAGGTTCAATGCGCGCCACAGACTACGGTCATACAGCACTACAGGATCCCAGGTTTGGAAACTATTTTTAAACGGTTTATAATGTAATTGACGTTAATATTTTGGAAATAAAAGGTAAAGTAGGGTGGGGAAGATGGGACACCATTTTGTTCTAATTTTTGTCCCATTTGTTGGTAAACAAAGAACATTCAAAGAATTATAAAAACCGTATTCTGACGACTCCAATAGAGACAGACCGTTGTGAATTGTTTCAGGATCTTTAGATGTTATGTGCTAAAGGTGTCCCATCAAATTGAGATTTAAATATATTAAAAACTCAATATAACTATTATTAATGTCAAATATTCTCTAGGAATGGAGTGGAGGGAGTCCACCAAGCACACCGGATGTAACCAACAATCGGCGCCACGAACAATTTTACGAACGAAAGCGTACATACTCGTCCAACAACAATTACACGAATGATAAGTTTCATTCTACAAAGTCAGAGGGCTACGTTACAGATTCAAGCGAAGTCTTGTTGGCGAATACCGCTGTAACACCGATTGTAGTAACCGATTTAGATCTTGATAAAGCAAAAGACAGCGTATTTGAAGACGATACGGTGTCTTCTTCGGGCGACGAGTTTTTACCCAGCGACAGACTGGAGAAAATTGAGCCTAAAACAAACGGCAATGGTGTCGTTTTAAACGGACATGTGATAGCGAAGATTGCAATTGAAAACGACAGGAAAACGAACTCGCTGCCGTGTAGGGGCCTTGTACATCGAAACGGTAGCGCTGTTAGTTTGCCCTGTAAGGACTCTACCAACGGAAATGCTGTCAATTTGATCCGGTCTTCAAGCGGTGTCGTTTGTGGGCTCGGTATGAAAAACGGGTTTCCCCGCAACGGTACAACACGGCATAACGGCATGGAGTGGCGATTCCCTACTATATCTGAAGTCGACATTCTGACTTCTTTGAATGAAGAAGGAGAGCAAACGAACAAAGAAACAGAGACCGAAACATTGAATGGAAAAATAAATGAAGAGTATCGAGCACGGACGCTTTACACTCGCGCTAGTGCTAACAGTTTGCTTGCGACTGAAAAAACTCCGAAACTGGTTGGGAAACCGAGTCCTCGGTCAAGATTTTTTATGCTGTATGGCAAACCAAGGTTACTGAGAGCAACTTCGACGCCTTGTCCAACTACAACGAACAAACCAAACACTCAACATACTCGGAAATCTAGTTTTAGGACACTTCGTCAAAACAGCGAAATAACGTTTCCATGCAACAGACGGTATGTGAAATTTTCATTTCTATTATAAATTCAAATTTAGTTTACGTGGTTTACATTTTTATAATTTTATATTCAACTTTTTTTACATCAAAATTATTAATTTATGTAACTTACATTTTAATAATTTTAAATTACGTGATTTTACATTTTAACAACTTTCCGTGTATTTTCATCATAAATCCCTTTTCTTTTACAGGCCGACCGTTTTTAACCAAATCCGGCGGCGCGTGTCTCTAGCGACATCTCGGGACCGAATGCGGAATGTAAAAGCAACCCGTACGCTCGGGATCGTGGTCGGCGCTTTCACGTTTTGTTGGTTGCCTTTTTTCATCGTAACTTTTCTGCGACCGTTCGCGTGTCCCATACCGGAGTCGCAGGACTGCATACCATTATGGCTGGTAAGTACTGTGTAGTTGGGTTTAACAGCTATGCTTTATTTGACACTTTTATTCATAGCGTGTTTTTAACAACTGTCGTTTCGCTGCTGATTCTATTTTTTCGCCCTTTTAATTTATCCTGTTTGATGAATGAAAACAACAAGAAATCTACCGAAAACAATTTTTATTTCAAAGCAACATTTTTTATTTTTTAGCATATAAGATAGGACATTTTTAGCCGCAAATATTCTGACCGGATTTTGAACAATTAGCAATGGTTTATGGGAGTCGTGAGGATACGGTTTTATAATTCTTTGAATGTTCTTTGTTTACTATCGACTTGGGCGAGAAAATAGAATTAAATGTTGTCCTATCTTCCCCCACCCTACTATACATATAACCTAATCTTTAATTTGAACCTTATCATTTTTAGGTAAGATTTGTGCTGTGGCTTGGTTACCTTAACAGCGCTCTTAATCCGCTAATTTACATCGGGTTTTCCCCTGACCTGAGAGAGACTTTCCGGTTTCTAATTTGCTGTAAATGCACGAACGTTGACCGGCGTCTGGCACAGATTGAGCTCCGCCAGGCGATAGCAGTAGAGCGCAAAGCGTCCATGGCGAGCAGAAGCTACGCGCCAGAAAGCATCGTCTGACGCCACACCACACCTCAAGTAGCTAATTTAAATTCCAACTCGCATCTCCCAACGTATTGACATATAGTAAGTTGGGGCAAGATGGTACATGTTTTTATTCTCATTTATTGACCTATTTAATAGTAAACGGGACATTTACAAAGTTATATACCCGTATCCACACTTGCTAAAATAGCGTTGATAATAGTAAAAAAACACCATAAAAAAAATAAAACATTATGCGCTTACAGTTCCATCTTACCCCACAGTACTATACCACTGCGCCCGGGTACGTTATCTTGCTGCCGCTGTTATGTGTCATGTTTATACTTCATCCTTTCCGCCTGTTCCACTTTACTGTTCCCTTTTCTGCCGTATAGTTTATTCTGCCAAATCAGCTTTCATACAATACTCCTAATCGGCTAGAATATTACCTTTCCCACTGTGATGTTACGAACTATTGGAATATTTCGTGGCACCGACAGTAAAATTTATTCATCGCATGGAATGCACCAATGCTGATGCAATACTGAATACACTCTCGATTGTTCTCCACCAAAAACCTGGCCCCAAAGCTAGCTTCTGCACAGACACGGCTAAATTTTGTCCTATTGCCACAATTTTCAAGAGACAACGAGATATTAAATTTCCCTTCATTCGAGTTTGTTGATTATTTTCTGGCCGCGGCAATTTTTGATTTTTTGCGTTGTTGTTTATCTTTTTGCGCCAATTCTTTTACCCGTAAAAATAAAATCAAATAAATTATTACAGCTTGGTAATTTAGGCATGTTGTAACTAACAGTGCAGTTTGAAAACAACGCAAATTATGCAGAGCGTACTATACAACGAAAAATATAGTAGGGTGGGGGAAGATGGGACACCTTTTAATTCTGTTTTCTCGACCGCTTTGGTAGTAAACAAAGAACTTTCAAAATAATATAAAACCGTACCCTCTTGACTCCCATGAACGGTTGTTAATTGTTTAAAACACGATCAGAATGTTTGAATATTATTAGCTAAAAGTGTCCCATCTTCCCCCACAATACTATAAACCCTGAATTTTGCTTCGAAAATTAAGGAAAATGGTGCATTTTGATACGAATGCCATTCGTATGATAATTTGTTGGCAAACTAACTGTGTAACACCACATTATCCCCAATGCTTTCCCTTACTAAAGATTTTTTAGTCTATTGGCCAATTATTGTTGGTTAGCACCTTTTTTACATTTTTCTCTGAAAATAACCGGGAAAGCACGCAACGTCATGGCACCGACAAACAATGATAGTCAAATTACCGAAAATGTCTTCACAAAACATGGTTAACTTTCTTGTCCAACAATTTTTCAAAATAGCGGTATTTCCTTTTGAAGGTAATAGCACCGCAAAACGTATATAGACGACTCTTTTTATGAAATCTATATTCTGCACAGGGCGAGGCCAATACAAGTTGTAATTTATCCACAAAATTGCGGCCCATATCATATCATCAGCTACGATCCGTGAAAAAGGTACCTTGTCAATTTGAAAAAAAACTCTAATGAACTGGACTATAGAAGTAATAACTAACAATGCGACATATAGCAATTTACTCTAAATCGGGACACGAATAGCAAGTATTTAGGGAAAACAAAACATCTTTTCTAGTCGACCATGTGAGCCGTTTTGCTTTAACGGAGTTTGGCATTTTAATTTGAGCGTTAGCACTATTCTGGTTGTGGTTGCGCTTTTGTAAAAAAAAACAATTCTATATTTTGATTTATCGTGTAAAAACATAGCATTGGAGAAACGCATACACGGCAAGGAAAGGTCTGAACTAATACCGGTATTATTTTGGAGAAACGTTATCTTACCATGTATGTTTACATAAAACAACGGTACAGAAATTAAATACTGATTTCCAAATATATTTTAAACTCAATACACATCAAGGTATATTATCTAACATGTTTGTTACGTGCCGTTTCGCAGGTAGCAAACCGCATGTGCTCATATAAAAGGTAACTTTAAACGACACTGTACATATAACAACAACGGGTGTACATTTTCTGATCATTCGACGTCTGATTTGTCTGAAGCTTTCCGTGCAGTGTTTTACAGATCGGCAGCAAACAAAGAAACGACTGACCGTGATGTTGCGTCACGGCTACATAATGATGGTACACGGTACTCTAACTCTGTTACCATCTCAAACAATTACGTTTAGCATCAAACAAAAGCCGTGAGACTAAGGCTAAGGCTAGCATATATGCTGGTGCCCCACTAAAACAGCACTTTTAGCTTGTCCAGTCGAATCTAGTCACGTTCGGATACCGTGAAAATAGTTGCCCGCTCGGTTGCTTAAAAGGGAAACATTTCTAGTTTGGTATGTCAAAACTTAATTTTGGTTTGTTTTAATTTAATTTTGGTTGGTCCGGATCAGGGCGTTTTTCATAATTTGCTTTATAATTTATTGAGCAGAAATCCTTGTACAACGAAAAAAACGTCTTAGAATGCGCGTATTGTAAAATTATTTTTTGAAGTAAATGCAAAGATATGGCACAATTTTTTTTTTCTTTTATTGTCTAATTTGATAGTCAGCTATTAAGTAAGCTTATATGCTTACGGCTAGGTAATGTAGGATATAATGTATCATAGCGGTATCTATCTTACCCACACTGATAAATAGGTAAAATTTTCCGGGGTTTTCTGTTTTTATATTTTACAAAAACAAGAAAAAACGTAATTGTATGCCAACAAAGTTACCGAAAGCTACAACGTAAGTCAACAAATTAGACATAGACAGAGACGGTAAATATACGCAAGACAGGGAGAAATAGATTTCAAATGATTTAGTAACATTTTACCCCGGTCTGAATCACGTAAACACGTGAAACACTGACGTAGCTAACTAAGTCAGAATCCCACAAACCAGTGAAAACTGACACGGCTTTTAACAGAGTTTCGAATGCCGCCCAAAAAAGATCAAGGCGCAGCAGGGGTGTACGTAAGTGTGGTCGTTCCGCTTGGTCAAATGCAGGTGGCGTGATTTGACAGTGATTGCAAAATTATAAGGAAAAAACTCCAGTAGCACGAAAAAGGCTGGAAACAGGGTAAAAGGCCGAAACACACCCATAAAAACTCGTCTACGGACTACAGCACTCGGAAAGCCGCTATAAGTTTTTGGGTAGAATCCTAACCACGAAGTTTTCATTAACTATACAGGCGAATTTTGCTAAAAGGCTTTCTATTCAATTTAATTCAATAAAACTGAACATTGCTCAATGGATTCTAAACTGCATGTTACTTTCGCTGTGTTGCTTTTACTGCTCGCTTCCTTTACAAATGCTATAGAATGGTCCGAGTCCATAAATGCTGAAGGTAACTTATTGTTTTTAAATAATCAACGTTATTATAAAATGATCAGCTTTATTCGGTAATAATAACAATTTTCTAACTTAGTTATTGAAGCTACGAACTGTACATGACTGAAATAAACCGTATAGACGGATATACATTTCAATTTTCTGACAGGGGTTTTACTTAGCGGGGGGCGTTGTTTCTTATAAATCATATACGCACCAACGCACGATATTTGTTAGAGTGAAAATATATCTCTTTCGGTTTTGCGTGCATTGCGTTATTTTAGTATTTTCAGATTTATGGATACTTTGTTTCAAACGATTTTAAAATAAAAGGAATTGCTTTATGTGAACGTTGTGGACGCATTTTTTTTTAAACAAAAACATGCTACATTTAAAGTTTTTCTACATAAATGTGACCCAACTATAAAAATATGATGTTACATCTATTAGAGTACTTGGACGATACAACGCATATTTTAAATAAACCACTGGCAGATTTTTGTCAAGCACTATTTCAGGCCTTTTGCTATGTACAGCAAAAAAAAATTTCAAAACACTGCTTAGCCCAAACGGAAAACTGTAATAATTTACGTCCCAGTCCATCAGCGTTTTTATCATTTTCCGTATATTGTTTATATATATATGGACTGTGGCTGGTATAAATTCTCAAGATTGCTTATGTTTTGGCAGAAGCACACCAGCGGTCGAAGCGCAGCCCTGACCAGCTGCTAGAGACAGTCGTTTTAACCCAGGCGGAAAAGGATCAAATCGTGGCCTTGCACAATAAGTTCCGTTCTGATGAAATGGCGTCAAATATGCTAGCAATGTCCTGGGATAACCAAATCGCGAATTTCGCATCATCCTATATATCGTAAGTTTTCTGCCTTATATCTACATACTTGTTCGAAATGCGTAGCAGACAATTTCGAAAGGTTTATAAGCTTGTAAACGATATATATATATAAACTTGCTCGATTATTTTTACAGAAATTGTGAGTTTTCGCACAGTAGTTCGGCGGAGCGGAGCCGGCATCCCATATTTAGTTATTTAGGAGAAAACCTTGGAGTGACCGTTTCTTCGTCCTCAACCAGATCAAGGGGTTTCATTATCCGTGTCAATCAATTGTGGTACGATGAAGTGAGTATTTTGAAAAGTAAAGTGTAATAAGGGTTGGAGCAAACTGATACAAGTTTTCAATCTATTTTGTCGTCTAACGTAGTAGTAAACAAAGATCAAAACCGTAGCCTCACGACTCTTATACAAGAGGGTTGTTAGTTTTTGGAAACACGAATAGGAAATATGGGATAGCAACTTATTTAACGGAACGACTTATTTCTTCAGATAAATGACTATACGTACAGTATTTTCACGTGTGCTGCTGGCAAAGCATGCGGCCATTACACTCAACAAGTTTGGGCTAGTACTTACAAGATAGGTTGCGGAGCTGCATACTGCGCTCGTGAGTGAGTAAAATGTTGTACAATATATGTGACGGCAGAAATAAAAACATGTTTCTGCAGGAACGGTGGTTCGGGATATCAACTCATGGTAGCGTGTCAATACGGACCTGGTGGCAAGTAAGTAGCTAAATTGTGCTTTACAATTTTTATTTTAATATTTAAACTAAACGTGTGTGTTTCTAAGTCTCCTTAATACGAATGTATCTCCGCGAAGAGTTGGCCAACCTTACAATAAAAATGGTGCACCGTGTTCTGAATGCTCATCGACGGATACATGTGTTAACAATCTGTGCATGAATCTTGCGAGAGGCGATGTTATACCGACCAACAGTACACCAACAACTACAAGTACACCAACAACTACAAGTACATCAACAACTAGCAGTACACCAACAACTACAAGTACACCAACAACTACAAGTACACCAACAACTACAAGTACACCAACAACTACAAGTACACCAACAACTACAAGTACACCAACAACTACAAGTACACCAACAACTGGCAGTACCCCAACAACTAGCAGTACCTCTCCACCTACAACGAGCTCAGGGCCACCTTCCACAACTGAAAGACCGAGCAGTACACCCACGCCTACAATGTCGTCCACAGCACCACCCGCCACTTCAGGTATATCAAGTCTAAGTTGTAGCTTGTTATTAGACTAGACCATACAGTTTATGCGTCGAGGCCCAACGCTGCTACCATTGTGGACACGCGTGTTTTGAGGAAAGACACTGCAGTTTCTCGGACCCAGTACCTTACAGGTTGTCTAAACTGTCAGTCTTACACTACAAAAAAAATTAAAAAAAGATTAACTACCCTCAAAGTTGCATACGTGGTAACTCGTAAGCGAGCACGAGGTTTATGTAACAGAACACCTGTGTTATAACGACTGTCATTACCCCGCCACGCAAGTATATAAAAGTTACATTTATCAATATATTGAACAACGCCTGAGTAACCAACAAATATGAAACATTATTAAACTTACTTTGTAGCACCGACCACTGACCCTACGACCGGTCAATGCCAGGCGATTCAAGAGTACAGAGAAGCTTTAGCGTAAGTTGTTAAAGTATTCGCTTAAATAAACCATATATTACTAAGGGGCAATCTTTAGCACCTAAACTCCATATTCTTGAACTTATTTTTAACAATTACCAATGCTTTTTTAGAGTCGGGAGGATGCGGTTGTATAAATATGTACATATTCCTTGTTTACTACCAAATGGGACGGGAAAAGATAATAAAACCGTCCCATTTTACCCCATCATAATATATATACATATATAATTAAAGTATGTTTTTTATGCAGAGCATACCAGACGGAACTGAGGAACTGGCAGAACCTTTTCAATGCTTGGTTGGCTGCACAGCCGTGAAAACATACAAAACCGCACTTATACAATTCGAAAGATTTGCACACATTTACTGCAGTCGTCATTTTTTTGCTTAATATAACATCTGTATACCCGATATAGCTTTTCAAATATAATAATTGTACTGCACAGAAGTTGCACTCGTCTTTACTTTTAGTAGCTACTTCGTAAAGTTTGGAAAACGCTAGCAAAATTAAACTTTTAACTGCGAAATTTCTAAAGATTTGAATGGAGTTTTTAAGATACGTAGTCCGGCCTATCCAGGAACTGGGTTGTTGGTGAAATATTGGCATTTTTTATATTTAACTTATTATAGTAGGGTGGGGGAGACGGCCGGGACATCTTCAGCACATATTGCCTAAATGTTCTGATCTTTTATTAAACAATTAACAACAGTGTATGGAAGTCGTGATGAGGCGGTTCCATAATTCGTTAAATGTCCTTTGTTTACTACCAAACGGGTTAAGAAATTAGAATAAAAAGGTGTTCCATCTTCCCCCACCCTACTATACATGGATTCCAGTCTGCATTGAAACGTAGTTTCAGGACTAGACCTAGCAATAAAGGCCTATATGCACTATATAAACAAAGAAAACTAAAATACCCGCGCTAATGCGGTACGGTGTGGCTTCGGGTATATCAACAGCTTAAGAAGCATGAAATTTCGTGGTAGAACTGCCAATTACTCCCAGTGAACCGTAAAACAGACAACCTATAACGGCCTCAATCTACTTGTAATACAAAACCAAAACCGTTCCTATGGTTAATTTTGAGGCAGTGGTATCGTCACCGTTGTGGGGTTTGTCAATAAGAACGGGTCGCTGGCGAACGGTTGCAAACATAGGGTTTTTGGCTATAGGGCAATTTTTCAATTTGCAGAAACACAACAAACAATTTAGGCGCATTTGAAGTGGCACCTGTACGGTTCTTTTGTACATAATGGTCCTACCTTTCGGCATGGTCTGATAAAAACACACATCCGCATTTTTTGTTTGATTTTTTGAAGTGTGGATATAAGGCAAGTAATGACCGACACAAACACTGCTTTTTGTTAAAATACTTGGCAAAAATTGCAACGTTTTGCTATTGCTGGAACATACAAAAGCCATTTGAAATTGCTACAAAAACAACTTTAAAAAATGAATGCATATTTTGAATACAATCACCTTCCAGATGCCATGTTGATAAAATCAAGGTAAAAGTAAAAGAAAAATAAGACTGTGTTCTGTGGAGTACGACGGGACACCTTCAGCACATAATATCCAAATTTCCTAATCCTGTTTTAAACAATTAACAACGGTCTATATGGGAGTCGTTGGAATGCGGTTTCTAATTCGTTATGTTCTTTGTTTACTACGAAAAAAAACGAGATAATAGAATAAACAGGTGTTCCATCTTCCCCCACTCTACTATATAATCCACCTTGGCAGTCGTCATGCATGGCCAAAGTTAGTATACGTCTTTTTGAGGCAGTCTTGGAACATCATTTGAGGCAGAATATACATGATATACAAATATATACTACTGCGTGTAGATGATTGGTAAATATGCGGGTTTGAGGTTAGTATTATACTAAAACTTTTCGTGTAATGTTATGGGCACACTGAGTTAAAAACGCAATTCCCGGTTCTTTATTTGCTGGAGCAATTCCGGAGTTAGTAGGGTGTAAGTTGCTTGCTTGCGGTTGATTATGTATATTGGATCCGTTACTCTTGTTAGGTCGTAAGCTTCGTCTTTGAGAGAAGTTTTCTGTTGCTTTAATGTCGAAGTAAGTTGCAGTTCGCTGCTGGTTCTGATTTGTAAAGCAAAGAACGTGGGAGGGAAAGAATGAATACAGTTTCTTCTAATTCTGCTGCCCAACAGACGAGCAATACACCATATCCAAGTATATATTGTAAAAACAGCTTGCAACTTTCACTCGGATTTTTAGTGGGGCAGGTATATTGCTACTTTTTGATGTATATTTCAAAACCGCAGTTGTATTTGATCCATAACAATTGACGCCAATCGGGTTTTGTTTTCCAGGCAAAATGTGTTTGGTGTTTTGTTTAATGTATTTGTTATAACGAGTCATCGACCGCTGTGAAGTCGTGAACGGATCAGTTCATTTTGTGGGTTTTACCGAAAAAGAAACAAAAAAGCAAATTTTAACAAATTAAAGCCGCGCTGAAAATGTTAGATCATAGGACTTGTTTTAGAGTCGCAGGACACGATGTTTTGTTTACTTTGGAGCGCGATAAGTTAGGAAGCCGACCGGAAAACAACAGCCGGCCCGAGCGCGTCGGTTTCTAGGTATTGAAAGGCCGGTAAGCCCTGGTAATGTATTCAAGCACTCCTGGTTTCCGAGAAGACAGCTTGACATTTCAATTTGCGGTTTTCCCTAACAAGAGCAGAGCGGAGTTGAGCGCAGCTGTCAAATCGCGTAATATGAGTAACATTCGTTGGGTTTACTCAAGTGCTGTAACACTAATGGAAATCGGGCCCTATACCTTTGCCGTACTAAGCTGTTCTGATTTAACAAGTGCCGAAAAGATATATAAAACCTGTGAATAAAATAGGGTACCTTATAAAAACTGGGACTGCATATTTGGGAAGTACGTCATCGAGGAAACGGTATAGACTTTCAAAACTAAAGATTTCTTCGTCTATTACAATAGTTGCCATTCCTGCCCGCCCGTCACAACCTGGGAGCGGAAATAAGTTAAATTGATGACAATTTTCCTTGGGGAAACATCGCATAAAATTACAAAAAAAAACAAGTAACACACGCGAGTGTATAGGATTTAGTGCTACGAAATACGTGAAGGGCAAAAAAAGGCCAACAAGAGACGTATTTTGCCAAAATGGCTTTTTTAATCTCTTACTCAAATTAAATCCGTTTAAGTGGACGAATCGTATTAATGAAAAGATGAAAAGCTTCTAAGGTAACGACATATCCTTTTACTTTTATGCCATGGTAGAAATATACACAAATGAAAGACGTTTTGTCAGTAAGAGTAATTTATTCGCTTAGCTAATTTGGACGATCATGCTGCGACTTACATTATAGATGTAGATATAACCGTATACGATGTATGAAAGTAACTTACTTTATCTTCGCGTGGCCGGAAAACGAAAGTCGTTATAACACGGATGTTCTGTTTCATACACCTCATGCCAGCTTACGAGTTACCATGTATGTTATTTTGCGGGTGATTATTTTTATTTTTTTATTTTTTTTAAACTTATGTGTGGCTGATAATTTGGAAAACCCATTAGTGACCACTGGGTTGAAGCAATTTGTAACAGTTTTTTGACGTGTACATACAGATATATCCAACGAAAGTTTGGTATACACATTTCACGATACAGACGTGATGTGTGTACGACAAATATACGTATTGTTTAACGTGCGATTGGTTACGTGTGGTTGTTAATTTGTATTCTACAACATTGAATAACCACAGGGTTGGAGCATTGGCCATTAAGTGGCTGAGAACTCTCACGCAATCATATACAGTGAGCCTCAAATTTAGCGTCATATGAGTTCAACTTAATCTACATATATATAGTAGGATGGGGGAAGATGGGATACCTTTAGCACATAATATCAAAATATTCTGATCGTTTTTTAAACAATTAACAGCGATATGGGAGTCGTGAGGATACAGTTTGTAATTATTTGAGTGAGAATGAAAAGGTGTCCCTTCTTTCCCCACCCTACTATATCTACATAGATTATTTAATCAAAAGCTATTTCGTTTTAAACAAAAGTCGTACGATAGTCGTACGTTAAAATACAGATGTTAAAAATATATAAAACGACCTGTTTAACGTAAAACGCTGCTATAAAAACACAGCTGCCTTTAAATGTGAAACACAACTCAACAGTGACAACATATACACGGTAATGGTAAGCCCCGCAACCATGGCTATTCTACATATAGAGTTAACCATGCCTTCAACCACGGCCTACTAGAGATCTCTCTAGGGATACTTCTAGCAGGCCGTGCCGCAACCCTTTCGCAATTATTGGATTTTTGTTGTATGGTTGACAAGTTAAGTTTCCGGCAAGCCATATGGCAGCACTAGTAGGAGAACTGTAAAGTGACTTTGAAGGTATATATTGATACTAGATCAATAACACCGATTTCCCATTGCACGGGCCTTGTCTTTACCCACATTTTGTTTCTATTAGAAGTTTATAACTTGATAAAATTAAACACAAATGGCTTGTTTGTCCGCTAGGTGAAGCGACGACGCTTATTTTCTTCCAATTAAACGTGTTTTCAACTGTAAGCGTGTTTTAAGAACTGTTGTTTTGTCGCTGTGTCCTGACTTTTCGTTTAAAATATTTCTAAATCGTCACTACCGTTATCGAAGAAACAAATAAATTATTATTATTATTAATATTAATTGTCCCCTAACCTTATACTTACCAGGTATTTCGACTCCATAAACATTCGACTCTTTAATCCCGCCAGCTAACACAACAGTATCGCTAACTTCGTTCGTAGAAACATTTTCGCCTTTCCACCGAAAAGTGTCGCCGACTCGGTCGAAAAAAGCGAGTCTGTACTGGTCGTCACGTAGCAAAAGATCGCCCGATATGTAGTACTCGTCTCCAGGCTGTAATTAAACGTTATTAGTTATCCTGGTACAGCTTTAGCATTTTATAGACAAAGTTACATACATGGTAACTCGTAAGCTGGCACGAGGAGTAGAACACCCGTGTTATAACGAATGTCATTTTCCGGCCATACGAGAATAAAGTAAGTTACATTCATTCATTTAAGCCAGGTTAAATTTTATCAGGGACGAGTAATCAAGAGTCAATTCTGGCTTAAATGTTATGTCTAATGGCGTGCCTCGCCATAGAACCTCACTCATATAGAATAGACAGTATTTTCAGGTTCGAATATATATAGTAGGGTGGGGAAAGATGGGACACCTTTCACACATAATAACCAAATATCCTGATCGTGTTTTACACAATTAACATCGGTCTATGGGGGACCGTAAGGATAAAGGTTTATAAACAATCGTTGAATGTTTGTTTACTACCAAATTGGAGGAGAAAATAGATTGAAAAGGTGTCCCATCTTCCCCCACCCTACTATATGTATGCAGTAAACTAGTCAGCAGTGGTGCATGAAACTTTCAAATGTTTCAAGCTTAGAGAATAACAGAGTTAATGTTACATAATCTACACTGGCTTACATGTCATCATAGCTTTACATAGTGTACATAAGAGTTGTGTATGTATCCATATAGTCATGCCATGTACCCACTATAGCTTTACCTAGTCTACACTTAAGTGCAAGACCACCGAATAACTATCACACCACTGGGTCCTACACTTCAGAAATGCCCCCATAAATAAGTATACGCATTATTCAACGTATGTTTTACCTTGAAAACGTTCCTTAGCAATTTCCTTTCAGTCATTTTCGGGTCACCTTTGTAAGGTTGGTACTGCGCTAACTTCGTTACTTTAGTAATACAAAGTCCAGGTTGGTTTAAAGGGACTTCTACACACCTGTTGGGTTAAAAAAATAACAAACTAGGACGAGAAAATGTACAGTGCGAACATGAATTTTAAATTGAATTAAATGACAGTCATAACATTGCCGTTCTGTTTCACCTACCAGCTACCTCATCCCTGATTATGTAACTTTGCATAGTGGAAAACTTATTTTTTGTGATTTTACAACTTTTTATGTATGTATGGCTGAGCCACAATAGCAGCATCAAGCCTTGACCCATAAACTCTTGAAATAAAAACATTTATTATTTTACGTTAATTTTCTCACCTTCCGTTTTCGTCTCTTATTGGATCCCCAGTCTCATGGTCATATTGAACAAAGAAAACTCCGGTTAATTTCTGGAATAGAAATTTAAGGTTAAAACAACCACTTTTTTATGAATGCATGTAACTTATTTAACCCCGCATGGTGGGAAAACGGCAAACTTAAATTTTCTAGGCTAGGGAAAACCGCACTAACCACTGTACCACATCATATAGCATGAAAATATATAGTTGTTTGGTGGGATACAATGATTACAGCTCACTGCTGCAACCCAGTGGACATTAATTGGCTACACACAGAATTTAGTGTAGGCAACTATTACTATAACCCCACAAAACATAAAAACAAAGCAAAAAATGGTGTTTTAATAAAATAATACGTAAAAAAAACAGAAAATATCAAAAAATAGTAGAAAATATAAAACAAAAAACAGGTATATCAAAAAACTTAAAAAATACGCACATACTATAAAGTATACAGTACTGTTAAAGCTGGCTCAAGACAAAACAATAACACCAAAACAAATATGTTTAACAAAGCATTACCTTCATTAATGGTGAGCACGTTCCTACAAAACCAACTTCATCAAACATATTGATGAATCCACAATTTCCTTCAGTTGCCGCGTAAAACTCACGAATTTTGATTTTCTTCCCAAATCTTTCAATAAATTTGTTCCACACATCAGCACGCATACCGTTACCGTATGCCATGCGAATGCAATGGTCTTTATCATGAGGAGACTGCAGATAATTTAAGTTATAAACATTTTGTAGGTATTTATGATAGTTATGAGTAAACAATAGACAATTATAGAACCTTTTCAACGCAATCTCTGGTTTCTATTTAAAAAAATATCTTTTTTTAATTAAACACTATGAAGCTTTCTAAACAGAAACGCCAATGGTATCATGAATGCTTTGTAATTTAAATAAGGTTTTTAGTATTCTACTTATTCTTTATAAGTAAACTACCCAAATTTTCCATATGACTGACAGTTTCTGTAATTTTTGTTAGATTCAGTAGTTTTTATCATTTTTTTTAGTTATTGTTCGTTGTGTTTTAGTTTTTTGTTAGTTTTTGTAGTTTTTGTTTGTTTCTGTAGTTTTTGTTAGTTTTTGTAGTTTTTGTTAGTTCCTGTAGTCTTTGACAGTTTGTGTAGTAGTTATTAATTTCTGTAGTTACTTACCGGTGGCTGGCTGCACAAGTATCTGATCAGTTCTCCAATGTACTGCAGCATGGTGACTTTATATTTGCGACAATCACTCAGCAAATTACTAGCAGAAAACTTTCTCCGCAAAGCCACCGAACATCCTAAAAAAAGAACAGTTTCTAAATATGGTTGTAAGAGAACAGTAAAAACGTTAGTAACTTAGTAAACAAATTTAAAGTAAAACCAGTTTAAATTGATGTATGTATCTCTCTCTGATTTACCCATTTATTTAAAATTTCATATATTTCATAAAATTCAGATTAATTCTTGAGCACAGTAAAGCAGTTGGAAACACCTGTAATCTGAACTAAACTACTTGTACACAAACGTATTCTATGTTGAAAAAATGTAACTTATATCCTTGCATGGCAGAACACAATAGTTGTTATGACACCGGGGTGTTCTGTGTGATCATACACCTTGATCCTGCTTACAGTTACTAATACATCGCGGGTGATAATTTTTTGATTTATTTATGTACTGCTAACAATTTACAGATATTCCTCCAACCCAGTATTCGCTAATAGGTTGTAGTACCATATGGTAATGAACCATCTTTGGCCTAAATCTCAGACCCCATGGCATGCCACACTGTAGCACGTCACCCACATAGAATAAAACGAAGCCTATAAGCTTCTATAAAACAAAAAAAAATGTAAAAAAAATGAAAAAAAAAAATGAAAAAATGTTAATGAAAAAAATGTTAAATTACCTATATTCACAGCACACATACAAGCAGCTAGGAGCCCTGCTGTGTGGTACAGAGGTAAGGCAGTGTATATTATATCATCTGGAGACATGTTTACGAATACACAAACTTCTGATATCCGAACCACCTTTGCATGCGACATGGTAACTGCTTTTGGGAGACCTGGTGTGAAGGATTTTTTTTTTAATTTAGTTTTAAGGCCTATGTTGTGTAGGGATTTGGTATAGTTATGATTTGAAGTTAGAATTGAAGATATAAAGCAACTACCCACAAAATTACATAGGTGGTGACTTCACTAACTTGTAAGCTAGGTGTATAAAACAGAGCGCTGGTGTTATAACGACTGTCGTTTTCCGGCCACATGAGGATAAAGCAGGTTACATAGATACATTTATTCATTTATGTTTAATCATATTACAATGCACATGTTAGATTGCTTGCCAAACCAGATACATTTAATATTTTATTTATAGATAATGCTGCTTAGTTCGCTTTGAAATACTTTTTCAAAAGTATCTGTATGCTAACTCTTACTTAAATGCAATAAAACATAGGAGTTATTTACGTGTAGTATTGCATAAGACCTGGTATCCAGTTGTATGTAATAACCCTTAAAAATGATTATTACACAAACTGCTATCATAAACTTTGTAATGGTTTTGGGAACCATTAGATTACAAAAACAAACACAAGTAAAGAAGTAATATTATATACAATATACTAATTGTAAAGTACCTGTAGTTCCAGATGTAAATATATAACATGCAGTATCACTCATTGAAATATTAGTAGGCAGATACTTCTCTTCTAATTTTGATGGAGATGCTTTTTCTGCAAAAAAAAAACATGAATTACAACAGTTCTTAATCTAGCAAATAGAGAATAGGTTGGGGTGAGATAGGACACCTTTTTAGTGTATTTCTCGTAGTGCGCTCTTATTTTTTTAACATGATCAGGATATTTTATGCTAAAGGTGTCCCATATTACCCCGCAGTACTGCATACCTAATTAGAGGAAAGCCAATAGTTCCTGGCATGACAATCAGACAGCACTCTGTCAAATTGCTACAAAAAAAGTGTTTATATTACATGACATAGTGGTTAAAGTGCTCCCTTTAAAGCCTAAACCAGAACATACAGGTTCGAGGCTTGATGTTGCTATTTTACAGTAAAAAAAAATTCAGAAAAAAGTCACTTAGTAGCAACTCGCAAGGAGGCACAAAGTGCATAGTATGACATTCGTCATTCAGATTATAAAAACTGTCTTTTCCCTAACATGTGAGAATAAATAAGCTACTTTAATTGATAAACAGTGCATACCAACATCATAAATGGCCAGCCACGGTTGTAATCATATAAACTTACCAACAGTTGAAAGGAAACTGGTTTCATTGGTAGAATCACCACAGAAGATAATTTTTGTGTCCGGAATACTTGGTCTTATATTTTCAACTGCCTAAAAACAATAAAGTTATAAATTACTGTCTGCCCAAAAACAAGAGAGTTATAAATCACTGTTCAGAAATAGCTTATTATTATTCCCAATTAGTTTTAATAGTTGCAAAACATTGTTTGTTAAAACTTGTTTCATATTTATTTGTGTATGACTTTAAGCTAGCATTGCGCCAACTATGGCTTAAATTCTATGTTCTGTGGAATGTTTCACTGCAGGATATCACTCATACAGAACAGAAATTGCAAAAATAACTTGTATACAGCATAATACAGAATATTAAACCAAAACCAGCCAAAACAGAGTACATCCGAACCTGTTCTAGGTTGGAATCATTCCCAACAAGGAGAAATTTTGCTTCAACCATTTTTAAACTGTGGCTTAATGGTGACTTCTTTAAGTTACTGTTGATTAGTCCTATCTCGGCACCAAGGCGAATGGAAGCAAATACTATAGCCAGGTACATGGGTTCACTATACATGTACAAAGCAACCTGGTAAAGAATAAATGAATGTAACTTTACTTTAGCATGGTGGGGAAACGACAGTCGATGTAATACAGGTTTTCTGTTTCATACACCATGTGCCCGCTTACTAGTTACCAGTATTTAACTTTGTGGGTGATAATACACCTCATTCCCTCAGTATGGCTGACAATTGGGACAAGAATAAGCAACAACTGGGTTGGAGAAATTAAGTGTCTTAACATCAAGCCTTTAACCCTGTATTCTCTGGTATAGAGAAGAGCACTGAAATTGTAGAACCCATGGCATGCCACACAGCGACCTAAATCATAGGACCCATGGCATGCCACACCGCGGCAAATCGTAGGACCCATGGCATGCCACACCGGGGCCTAAATCATAGGACCCATGGCATGCCACACCGGGGCCTAAATCATAGGACCCATGGCATGCCACACCAGGGCCTAAATCATAGGACCCATGGCATGCCACACCGCAGCCTAAATCGTAGGACCCACGGCGTGCCATACCACAGAACCCAACCAACATTGCCACATAAAATAAAAATATGCCATAACGTTAGCACATTATTGAAACTTTAATATTATATTATACCGATATAAAAAAACAGCTAGAAAAAAAATAATGTACCAAATTTATATCGCAGTGAGACATTACAAAAACCAGATATAAATTGATCATAAAAATCTCCTGTTACCTGATCTCCTTGCCCGACACCAAGTGAAATTAATGATTTTGCAACTCTGTTAACCAGAGCATCCATTTGAGCAAAAGTATAAGTTTCATCTTCATAATAAAGATAAACCTTCGTTGGATACTTTTCAGCATTTATTGATAATCTGAAAAATATTAAAATTATAAAATCAGTATTTAAATTACAATCCTTAGATTTATCTTCTCCAAACCATATTTTTATTATTTTAATTCATTTTATCTTTACTTTTTTAGTCAGGCAAAAAAGTCGTTTCATACATCAAACCAATATGACATGTAATATTATAAACAATATGCGGAAATGGGCCAAATCTTGCCTAAATCCCAGGTCCGTAACAAGAACCTGAACCACAAGGAATATAATGTAAACTATACGAAAACTTACAATTTTGAAAAAGTATGGTTGTTTTTTACTTTGAGGTCTCCACTTTTCTTTGCGCTCATAATAATTCGAAGATATCTCAGATCTTCAAACAACCATTTTGGTATCAACCATTTTAATAAGACAAGTAAGATGGCGACAGCTATTCCAATTTTTAGGTAACTCATTCTGTGGAAAATATTATGAATGAAATGAATGAAGTAAATGAAGCGAATGAAGCGAATGAAGCGAATGAAATGAATGAAGTGAATGAAGTGAATGAAGTGAATGAAGTAAATGAAGCGAATGAAGCGAATGAAGCGAATGAAGCGAATGAAGCGAATGAAGTAAATGAAGTAAATGAAGTGAATGAAGCGAATGAAGCGAATGAAGCGAATGAAGCGAATGAAGCGAATGAAGCGAATGAAATGAATGAAGTGAATGAAGTAAATGAAGCGAATGAAGCGAATGAAATGAATGAAATGAATGAAGTGAATGAAGTGAATGAAGTGAATGAAGTAAATGAAGCGAATGAAGCGAATGAAGCGAATGAAGCGAATGAAGTGAATGAAGTAAATGAAGTAAATGAAGTGAATGAAGCGAATGAAGCGAATGAAGCGAATGAAGCGAATGAAGCGAATGAAGCGAATGAAGCGAATGAAATGAATGAAGTGAATGAAGTAAATGAAGTAAATGAAGCGAATGAAGCGAATGAAGCGAATGAAGTGAATGAAATGAATGAAGTGAATGAAGTAAATGAAGTAAATGAAGTAAATGAAGCGAATGAAGCGAATGAAGCGAATGAAGCGAATGAAGTGAATGAAGTGAATGAAATGAATGAAGTGAATGAAATGATGAAGTGAATGAAGTAAATAAAATAAATGAAAATAAAAAATATTGTTATAACAATTTAAAACAATAGCAAAAACATTGTGCTGCTGTTACTACTAGTAATATACATGTTTAAATTTTGAAACTAAAAATAGGTTTTACATTTTTGCTTAAAACTGTATAAATATTTTAGTATAAGATTAAAGGATTATGAAAATTTTACCTTTTTGTTCAGTGCTGCTTTGAATAAGGCGGCCACAGTGTTAAATTAACCTAATTAACTTTCTATGACCTAAATAAAACAATTTTAATTAGCA
Organism: Ciona robusta; assembly: GCF_009617815.1. Taxonomy (NCBI): domain Eukaryota; kingdom Metazoa; phylum Chordata; class Ascidiacea; order Phlebobranchia; family Cionidae; genus Ciona; species Ciona robusta. The sequence continues at coordinate 3,445,776 of NC_143242.1, read as the reverse complement.
TACTGCTCAATTGACTGCAAATGCGAAAATTCGTGAGCGGTAAAATGGTATTTAAGGATATGTATAGATTACACACATTAAGTTCTTTAGTTGGAAAATTGCTGGTATGGAAGTTTACAGCAAATAGTTTTAGGTCTTTTTCATATACAAACAACATACATAGGAAAAAGGATGCATTTTTACAACTTTTAGTTTTGAGAAAATACTGGAAAAATATTTCTGCTTTTCTATTCTGCATTAACGAGCCAGTATGAATTTTGATTACAAAAAATAAATGAAAGCAAGCCACCAGGATAATTGGAAATGTAAACAATCTGGTATAAATTATACCTGCATAAGCTATGGTACATGATTTTGCAAAGGTGGAGTAAAAGTACATTTAAACATTGACTGCATTTCAATTCGGAATCAGTGCAGTTAATTTTTGACAACTTTCATAACAAGTTGATACTGCTAAACTGCTGAATTTAATATAATAGTACGTGATGAAAGGCATTAATTTGATTGTGAGGCAAATTATATGGAATAATGATATAGTAGAGTAGGGGAAGATGGGACACCTTTAGCACATGGTGTCCAAATGTTATAATGGTGTTTTAAAAAATTAACAACAGTCTATGGGAGTCCTGAAGAAACAGTTTTATAATTCTGTGAATGTTATTAGTGGAACGAACAAATGGGACTAGAAAATGGAATGAAACATTGTCCTATCTTTCCCCAGCCCACTATACACAAAATTTAGATTTAAAATTTTAAATTGATAATACATGAAATGTGATTTTACTAAACAATAATGTACTAAGTTAACAATTTATACTATGTATCGTACCACAACGCTTAAAATCATTGATTTTAGAATGGATTATTTAAAGATTATTCAAAGAAAAACACAGAATAATTTTTCACAAAAATTAAACGAAGCTGTGATTATATCACTCAAAAACTAAATTACCAATTTTGAGGTGGGTACCATAAAAATTAAGTAGGTACATTTTTTTCAACAACTAGAACTTGTAGCGAATATGTTTTATAGCCATTGGCATTGTAGACCAATTTTACAATAATGGGTTTATCAGTAACAAGTTAAGTATTTTTACAGACTAAACATACACATTAAACAGCTCAACCACAGCCACATTAACAAGTGCTTATAAATTTGATTGGCAAATTTTCCAAAGCAACTTTTATGATTCAAAAATCCAGGTAAAGCCGGATTTCTCCGGTTTCAATTTTCTTCTGTATTTTCAGGGTAATGGGCGATATGTGTTAAAAAATCCAGTTAAAGCCGGATTTCTCCGGTTTCAATTTTCTTCTGTATTTTCAGGGTAATGGGCGATATGTGTTAAAAAATCCAGGTAAAGCCGGATTTCTCCGGTTTCAATTTTCTTCTGTATTTTCAGGGTAATGGGCGATATGTGTTAAAAAATCCAGTTAAAGCCGGATTTCTCCGGTTTCAATTTTCTTCTGTATTTCAGGGGTAATTGGTGAATATGTTTTGGCCTGTATATTCATGTAGTACAGCTTATCGCCAGAAACTTTTTCCAGGTCAAAACCTTCTTTTTGCAAGTTGACTTTCCTCTGTTTAAAGGTGCCTGTCACTTCTAGCTCTGGTTGGACCCTGGAATAAAAAATGAAGTTTTATGACGGTAAACTGCTTGCATTTTAACCAAATGACACCAGGTTCAATGCTCACTGCCACCATTGTAGGCATGTATAAATTAAAATAGGAACCAAGCAATTTAAAATGCAGGGGAGGCAGGGCTAGTTGGATGCATTTGTGTGAAACAAACTTAACTTATTGGCTGTAGAGTTTACTGATTAGTGAGAGTAAAGTCCAGGTTAGGTCTAGATATTCTGCTATACAAGGTTTGACGCCTACGAATTTGTGTGTGTCCTTGGGCAATACACTTAACGGACATTGCTCCGATCCAGTGGTAGCTAATGTAATGTCCAGATCCGAGGATCCCCAAACTTTAGCGGGCCAATATGTGAAATCCTAATTATGCAACAACTATTCTTGTGACGTAACAAAACCAATGTAAATTATTACAGAAATCAATTAAATATTTTTTTTAAAGTAATATGTCGTAATTTGGAAGTCCTCTGAGGGCCATTTATTAAGGTCCTCTGAGGGCTTCCGCGAGCCGCGGTTTGGGAACCCCTGGTCCAGATTGTCAAAACATACAGTGTATTTTTACCTATTTTAGTTGCACATACAGTGTGCCGCATAGCTAAGCTGTTACAGTCACATTTATAAATGTAACAATATGATTCTTACAATTTGAGTATTGATTACAAAAATATCAGTATCAGATATTCCATTGTTGAGATAACAATGGCACCATATGTGGTGTTAGTAATAACAATAAACGTCTAATCGTACATTTTAAATTTTCATTGTCATTTTTAAGGGAATTTATGGATACAATCTGCTGCACAGTGAAAAATGAAGAAAAACCTGCTTTTAGTTTAAAAAACTTAATAGTAAATTTTGCAAGTATTAAATTCTAAATAATAAAAAAATGCTTAAATTAAATTCCCAAGAAATTAAAATTCTGTCTATATTAAATCCTATAACATGAAAATTCGACCTATTACAAATCATAAATAACGAAAAATTTTGTCTAAATCAACTCCCCAAGAAATGAAAATTCTGTTTATAATATTCTGCAAAATGAAAATTTTGCCCATCTTAAATCGCTAACTAGAAGCTCACCTGACAAACATTGGCCTTGCATAAGAAGGCAAAGCATGTTCCACATGTTTGTATAAAGCTTCACAATCTAATTCATCTGATTCCAATACAACAGTTACCATTCCAGCTCTGCCATCGTGTCCTATGATAATCAATTAAGTTTTTTTTTTGGATAAAACCAAAGACCAAACAGTACTGTCTGTAACGGTATACTGTATACTTAAAAGAAAAACAGAGTCTGGGACATGAATTGTAAAATATATATAAAAAAAAACTTTTTTGTCTAGTTAAAATAAAAACGTGGTAGAAGTAATAAAACTGTCTGCTGTAAGCTATAATAATTTGTAAACTACACAAAAAAAAAATTACTTACAAAGTTACACATGGTAACTCGTAAAGTGGGCACTGTCGTTTTGTATGTTGGGGTAATGGGCAAAATCTGGCATAAACTATGTTTTGTTGTCAAGAACCTTACTCATATAGGATAGAGACATAGCCACAACATGAATGGCATAAAATACACAATATTTTGAATTTGAATTATTGGTGTAGACTGTACTCTGTACAATTATACTTTTTTCAACTTTAAGTTAATGATTTTTAATTGAAACAGCTCAAATCGTAGCCACGCCAAACAATTACAAATTAACACTTCTATTTACTTCCTTACCTGGTACTTGAACCCCGTACACATTGCACTCTCTTATTCCTTCTGCATGCACAACAGTATCACTCACTTCATTAGTTGAAACATTTTCACCTTTCCAGCGAAAAGTGTCGCCAACTCGGTCACAAAAATAAAGTCTGTGCTGATCATCATACATGAGCAAGTCACCAGTGTTGAAATAAGAGTCTCCTTCCTATACAGTAAATTTTATGCAATATATTTCTATAATCTATATATATATGAAAAATGTAATATTTGGTTTCCAATTTACCAGAGATATCTAAAAAAAATAATCACTAACAATGTAACATACATGGTGACTTGTAAGATGGGACAAGGTGTATATACAGAACACCTTTGTTATAACGAGAGTGATTTTTCCACTACCCTAGGATAAGGCAAGTTACATAAATTCATTCATTTATTCATATATGTAATATAACTGTGTATTCTTGCTATAACAAACATATATATAAACAAATTTTTTTTGGAATCCCTCGTTTCCTAATAATTCGTTTTCTAGAAGTTTTACAAAATAACTTTAGGAAAAATTATTTAAAAAAAAAAAAAAAAAATATGTCAAACTTAGAAGGCAGCAAAAACACATACACTATAATGTAACACAGAAATCATTAACCTTAAATAGGTTTTTTAAGACTTTTTTCTCAGTTAGACTCTTCTTGCCTTTATAACTTGAAATGGCAGTATGTGCAGTAATCTTCGCAACCAGTAAACCTGGTTCGTTTGGACCACAGCGAATAGGTCTGGAAAATATATGTGATAATTTAGAGCTTAAAAAACAGCGAAATTTAAATATATATATATATTTTAAAATTGGTTGAATTCAAAATTATTGAGAAAAGGAAATAAAAAGACCAAAATTAGGTAAAATATAAACTGTTTTATTGTTAAAAATACTAAAAAAAATACGTATTTTTATGAGTTATTTTACATTACTAAAGCGAGTTTTGACATTTTTTTGCCAAAATCTTGAAAATTGAGATTATATGAACTAAAAATCCCAGAAAGTAATCCAACCAAGAACCAACCTTCCATTTTTATCACGAACCAACTCTTCTGTGTTAACGTCAAACTTAATAATCGCTGATCCAAATTTCTGGGGACAGAAAATAAAGAAGTAAAAATAAATAAGTTACAATCATTCATTAGTTCACGCATGTCTTACGTATCTATAAGACTATAAATACGTTACATTCGTTCATTCATGTTTAGTATATGCATATGGACGTGGTGCCTATTGATAAGTTATATTCACTTATACATTCATTAGTTCACGAACAAAACACCTATAAATTTGTTACATTCATTCATTCATTAGTTTATACCCAAAACTCCAATAAATAAGTTACATTAAGTCGCTCATTCATTAGTTTATCCATGCGGCACCCATTGATAAGCAACATTCATTCATTAATTCAATACACAAAAGGCCTATAAATATTAAATATGTTACATTCATTCATTCATTCATTAGTTCATGTATGTGACACTTATAAATAAATTACATTCATTCATCAGTACATACTTGTGACACCTATTGATAAGTTACATTCATTCAAATAATTTACATTCATTCATTAGTACATGCATGTGGCACCTATGGATATCAATATTACATAACTCACTCTCAGTAACGGTGAAAAAGTTCCCACGCAACCAAACTTATTATGTTGATTGACAAATCCGACATTGCCTTCAGTAGCTGCGTAAAACTCAAGAACATGAATGTCTGCGCCATATCGCTCAAGGAATTGTTTCCACACATCGGGACGAAGACCATTTCCAATTATAAGACGAACAGAGTGTTTTGTATCCTCGGGTGTCTAAGAATATATTGGAATTTGAAGGTGTGTTTTACTTTAAAAATTAAAAATTTTGTTTAAAATAAGGGTCAGAAGGTATTGTTGTAAATAACTTTGAATTTGAAAAAAGAACTCAGCAAATTGGTTTGGTTTTAGAACTAATCTATCTGTCTTACTAAGTCTATTCTTTGCTATGCATCGTGACCCTGAAAATTCTGTCTGCGCTTCTAACTGTTAAAATTAAAAAGTGGCAAAAAAAATGTTTGAAATATTTTTGCATTAAATCCAAACGAAAAAAATTTTTCTTATTGCTTACATGCATTTATTTTAAACTAAAATTAAAAGTCAATACACTTACTTCAGGTTGCTTGCAAACGTATCTTAAGATTTCCCCGATATATTGAACAATGGTTACATTGTATTTACGGCAGTCAGGCCAAAATTTGCTGGCAGAAAACTTTTTTCTAAGAACACATGTACATCCTGTGGGGAGAAATCAAACTTAGGGTTTTGCTGTAAAATAAACTGTATGAAGTGTATTACAGATATCACAATTCTATATGACTATATAAATAAAGTTTAAAACTTGCATAAGTATCATAAATCTGCAGAGTACAACAGATTGTTGAAGTGACGCTAGGATTACCTGGTGACAGTTTACCCTAACTTTGAAACAGGGTTACATCATATGTTTTAGCAGTTTAACACCCCTATTTTAAACATTTAAATAGCTTTAATTAACAATAATTTATCCAATCCAGTGGTCACTAGGCTTTGCCAAAATTGTCAGCAATACATAAAAAAAACATAAAATAAAAAATCCCTTAAAAAATAATCATGCACAAAGTTACATGTGTGGTAACTCGTAAGTGGGCATGAGGTGTATAAAACAGAACACATGTGTTATAATGACTGTCGTTGCCCTGCCTCGCTAGGGTTAACAAGTAACATTCATTCTTTTTACTATAACTGTAAGACCACCCATTTACCGTGTACAATTGCTCCTGTAACGCCAATACAAAGACCTGAGCTGTGGTACAGGGGCAGGCTTGTATAAATCACATCACTTGGTGAAGGGTTGGCAAAAGAAAGAAGAACTGCTCCAGCAAAAAACTTTCGATTGTCCATGTTAACAGCTTTAGGGAATCCTGGTAAAGGAAGATAACATATAGGTAATTATTATAAAAAAGTGGAATTTAAAAGGTGTTTTATTGCATAGGTTTAAATTTGCCCATAAAAAATAACATTTAATTGTGAACGGCAAAAACACAAACAAAAGAGTAAGACATAAAAAAATTAAAATTTTGAAATCGTGCGTCATTTTATAAAATTATAAACAGAATGATGAAGTTTTGAATTAAAAATCACTTTTTTTTAAAAAAAATTGACTCCCGAAAGCAGAAACTGTTATTGCATTGCCCCATGTTTTATGCGACTGTGTGTACCTGTAGTGCCTGATGTGAATATGTAGCCTATGACGTCCGCAGAAGTAACATCTTCTCTCCATGATCGAGGTATATCATCAGAAATCTCTTTATCTGCAAACAAAATCAGTAAAAAACACAAAATACATATCACGAGCTAAAACAATTTTGCAATCAAATAAAAAATAGATAGATAGATTAATGATGAGATGACTAACAAGTTTTGGCTATAACACCAAAACTAAATGTAAAAAATTAAACTTTTTTTGATTTTACAATTTTCTAACCAGTGATAATTTTGTAACTGAATCTAAAATAGATGGTAAAATCTAAGATAATCAAAAGGTTTTGCCCATGGTTACCAACAAAACTATTTGTAAAAGTTTGAATACTTTTCAATTTTACATTAAATAAACCATTGGATTTATATATAATAGGGTGGGGAAGATGGGAAATTTTTTCATCCTGTTTTCTCGTCCTATTTGGTATTAAACAAAAAATATTCAAAGAAATATAAAACCGTGTCCTCACAACTACCATAAATCGTTGTTAATTGTTTAAAACACGATCAGGCTATTGGAATAATATATGGTAAAGGAATCCCATCTAACCACAGTGTACCATATACAGAAACTCCGACTTTTTTTAATACAACACGTAAAACTCACCAACTACAGGTGAAAGAGATTTAAATTTTTCATTTTCCTCTCCGTAAACATAAACCTCAATCCCACGCTCTTTCAATTCACTTTCCACCTCATTTAAGGCCTGTAAGCAATAGAGGGTTATTATCAAACACCAGTTTACCATATCTATTATCAATTGTCTACCCTCATTTTAACTGTATATATTTTTGAGACTATTTCTTGATCACAAAGTTTTGTGTGCCTTTGCCAATTTTAAATAATTAACAAAAAACGGCCTCATTTTGCAAAATATATAATCATAAAAATTAGATTAGTTATCCAAGTATATATAATAAATTATTTATTTCAGTTCTTTAGGTCTGTAAAACAGCCGTCTTTCTTAAAATTTAAACCCGACATAAATGTTGAGATATATTCACACACAGTAAATAATAAACATACATCCTGTGTATAGTAGGGTGGGGGAAGATGGAACACATTTTCCTTCTATTTCGTCGTCCCATTTGGTAGTAAACAAAGAACATTTAAAGAATTATATAAGGTATCCTCACAACACCCATTGAGCATTGTTAATTCTATAAAACATGATCACGACATGTCGGCATTAAGATATTATATGCTAAAGCTGTTCCAACTTACCCCACAGTACTATATGAATAATCTCTAAACAGAAAACATTAAACAAACCAAGTTATGAACAGCCTTAGGCAGACAAAATAAACTCAAACCTCAAGAATAGCTGCATCGCTACCGGCGATTATAATTTTAGTGTCTGAGAGATCAATGCAGTGCATTAGTGACTTGGAACGCAAATTGAAATTAAGAAAAGAACAAATTGCTCCAATCCTGTTACAACCAAGCCACACGGCAATGAAAGCTGGTTCGTTCATCATCATCAACCCAACCTATAAAGTATTAGGATGAAAACTTCATTGGCTGCCATTTGGTATGTTGAGACAAGTCTCATTTTTGCAAAATAATAATTAAAACATTGTAACATGTAGGGCACCGTAACACAATTGGTTGGCACACCTGCCTCTAACCCAGAGGTAATAGAATCAAGGCCCTTTGCTGCTACCATTGTGGCCAAATCATCAGCCACACATTAAAGATCCCTTACACCCAAATTTAACGACTAACGTTTTCTGGCCAGGCGAGGATAAAATAAGAAGTTACAAAAAAAAAATTTAAAGTAACGATAGAGGTCACCATTTTTTTAAAGTAAAAAGAGTTTTCTAGATTTGAAAACTTGGGTTCTAAACTGCTAAATCATATCTCATATGATTTTGGAAAATGTGTGTGACTGTTAGTTACCCCAGACACCCCCATGTCACGTTTCTGAACACAAGCCAACTGCAAGTACTTTCCATGTAAAAGGCTCTTGCAGCCATTATCAGCTACATGGTTTTAGTTGACCTTTGCCCTGATCTTATTTGTTTTCAAAATGTTTTATTACTGATATCTTTTACCCAATGTTAACTAATAACTATGATGACTTTATAGCATAGTCATTAACTTGTCCTACCATTGGAATAATTAGGGGTGCACGAAGTAACTTTTATTTAAAAAAAACAGGGTTAAAACTGACATATGTTTTAGCCGCTCAGTTTTAAGCAATATTCCTTTTACCTTGATGTTAGAACTATATACATAACACCAAATTTTGTCAAAAAATATAATGATGACGATTTTACCCTTTTTCTATAAAAGCATCACTGTATAGGGATGCACATTACAGAATAATTAGGTATTCTAGGATATCCTAGAATACTTTAATTCGAATCTAGAATTCCGAATCTAGAATTTCGAACCTTTTTACATTTATAGGAAAAAAAAATTTTACCCACAAAAGTCAGTTTATTGACCCTTTCATAGCAGCCTTGTTGGGTCATGAGCTGTAGAATGATCAAAAATTGTATTATTGGGTAGTTTTTGCGTCATGAAACGTATAGCAGGCTATGAAAAGACGTTGCGAAACGTTTACTCCCGAAAGTCCCACAAACACAAAAATATTTTTTTTCAAAATTAATAAGTTTCAAAAATTGTTAATATAGTATATGAGATGACGTGTAATGAGGTCATTAAACAGAATACCGAATCCCATAATTAGATTCGAATACAAAAGGATTCGAATCTCACGGATTCGAAATTCTGTAATGTGCATCCCTATCATTGTATAAGCACAAATAATAGAGACACTGACTTTACCTTATCTTTTGGTTGCACACCCATACTACGGAGGGTACGCCCACATTTGTTAATCCATTTATGCATCTGCATGTAACTAAACTTGTCATCTTCATATACTAGGAATGGGTGGTCAGGGGTTGCCTTGGCAACCTCAGCTAAACTAAAAGGTGTGAGAAAAAAACCGAAATGAAATAATAGAAACTACAATGGCATATCATATATAATATATATATAATATATAAATATTTTTAATTTAGAATTATTTCTGCTGAAAAACAATTTTTTATGACATTTGAATTTGATAAAACTTTTTCAAGGCTTAAAAAATACAGATTTTTATTTTATATTTTATCTTTATTAATGCATTTCAACTTTACAACAGTCAGTGCAGCATGTATGTAACGTGTTTCATTTATGGCGTTTAACAAATGTATTAAAAGTAGCATGAAACACTCACCGATCACATACAGCAATATTGTTCTTCCGATAAAAAGAAAGTAGTCTCAGCCCTCTAATTAATTTGCTAAGAAAAGCAAAATCTTCTGGAATCCAAGGGTACCATCTCTTGATTAACTGCCACAATAAGACAAAGCCAGCAGGGACAGCTACAGCATAAGGCAGAACACAATTTAACTTAAACATTCTGTAAAGTTGACACTTAAGATCAATGTGGTCATTTTATAGACCAATGGTACCTGCGTAGGTTTTATTAATTTTGCAAAGATTGCAGCTCCTAATTTTTTAATGATTAAAGCAATTTATTCCTAAAATACTATTTAAAAATACCAACCTATTAACATATTTTATTGTCGCAAATCGCAACGCCAAAAGTATTATAAAATTGACGCTACTGTATAGCACTGTAGGTCTTGAATAATCCAAGCGCTTATAAAGTGTGATAAATTATAATGTTGTTGTGCTTTGTGATAAATAATAGAAGAAGTAAGAAAAGCTGGACTTTGAACCAGTGGCATGATCATCTGCTCAGAAAGAATTCGCTAAGATTAAGTGCATGCCAGACGCATGAGTAATGGGTAAAAAAGAATAACAAAACGTGCAGTGCTTCATATGTCAATTAATTTGCATTTTACTTGTAACACTAAATTGATTGTCTCAGTTTTAAATATCGGGTGTCTATATTGGTATTGCGTAAGTTCAAACACAAGTCTCCACATCAAGACACGTCAAAAAGCTGACTGAATGCCTGCAGGCGAACTATTCACATGGTTTTAAACGTTTTCTGTCTTTAAATTGAAACCTGTAGAACTAATCCCACACAATTTTGTGGCCGATATGACAACAGAAACAACTACATCATTAAAATTATGTTTTAGAACTTCTTACATTCTACGATATCCACTGATTTTACCCTTTTGTTTAATTAACTGGGAGCAATTGTTTTAAACATACAAATACTTTTGTTGTCTATTTGACAAATGTGACTAACAGTGTAATTCAGTAAAAAACTAATCTATAAATATTAATAATATTTGAAGCTAATTTGAATAAAATATGTTATTACACAACTGTTTATTTCACTTAATCTTATTTACTTGTTCTGTTATAAATAACACAAACAAACATCACCGAAAGATAATATCTACACTTCATTTCCTGCGTGTGTTCATAACGTCATCAAGTTATTTATATGCACAAGATGACAACCAATGCAAAACGTCTGATATACTAAGTAATATCCATAGCCTTATGCACCTAACATGGTTTGCATTATGCATACATGTAATGAAATACACTGGGTAATATGCGTGAATAGTCATATAGTTACAGACAAACCAAGGATTTCAATCAAATAATAGCAGTAACTTCTAAAAGCACCCTGGTTTTTCCAAATGATAGGCTGTGCCTCTATCAATAACCATACAAATATCACTATTTAACTAATTCTTTCTAAACCTTATACAGGTGTATAAAATATTAAACATAACAGTTTAACAGTCAATGGTCTCTCTGAAACTGTATCATTAACCTAACCAAATAAAATAGTTGTGCGGTCACTTTTAACACTTGGCACAATTTGCTGGTTGAATAAAATAGCTGTGTCGTTGCATAAATTTTAAGAAACACTGCCTTTTTCAGCAGAATTTGTAAAATAAATACTGCACTATTTATGATCTTGTTAAACAAAAGTAAAACATAAAGATAGATAATATTGCTATTGAATTAAAATAAAAGAAAATATACGAGCATATGTCTTTGTTTGTACTGAGAAAATGTATTGTGACACCATATGTCATTAAACAATGATTTTTGCTGCAATGCCATGCAAACAAATTTGACTTTTTTAAGTATGTATTATGTTCAAACAACATGTTCTACTTGTTAATCCTGTACCATTGACAGCTGCCGGTCTATTTTTTCATAAAAATTTGATAATATTTGATAAATAAATTAACAATACGAAATATCGGTTTTGCACGTGCTGTATTTGATCAGAAACTGTCATATTCTTAAGACTTGAATTCGAAAACGTACACCTTCTCAAGTTGTTGGGCCTACACGTTGCAATACCTGACATGCAACTCCAACAACCGGTATAACGAATTGCATCTGCACCTGAGCAGAAATACCGATTTCAGACACTGAAATGTGAAAACTTTTTGAGAATTACCTATTAGAAGGGGAGTACCCTAATATGCGATAGTTTTGGCGATGTCGGTAAAAGAGGGGTGCTTCTTAAAGTTAAATACAGCCAGAGTCGTATAAACACCGAGTAGTCCAACTGCCGTCTATGTGTGTCCAAAATAGAGCAAAAGTGGTGACTTTGACAAAGGGTTTAAACGAACTTGTTAAGTTTTGTTTGTGTTTTCCTATTGTGGGAAGGTGTAAAACAGCTTCTATTTACCTTACCATACATTTTTTAGAAAAAATGTATAAATTTAGCCGCATTAAATGACTAAAATGTTGCAAATCAACCGCTTCTAATTCTAATTTTTGACTTTTTTTGACACAGAAAACAAATAACACATGTTTTTTACATTTTTCAACCTTTAAATTTGTTTTTAGGCCCAAGTTTTTCTGTAATTTACCGAAAAACATACATTTTCCCTATACCTACTGTGTTATTTTGGACCCAAATTGCCGTTCAATTTGTGTTTTACGTAACAATGGGTTGGACTACTCGGTATTTCTATGGCTCTGAATACAGCAACCCTAAATTATCGTGCAACAACAATAAAGTTTATTAAAATATAAACTTCCAAACAAGTTAAAAGGGCATTTATTTTTTGCGCCTGTTACGATTCAAATTATCGACCGTTCAAATTACCAATTTACAAATTGGATCAGAAGCCGTATGTAATTTTTTATATACGGACTCTGGCTCTGATGGTGTGAAGTATAAAAATGCCCTTTCGTCGCGAAAATGTGCAGGTAAGACATCCGAAATCTAAAACCAATTCTTTCAGCTATGAAAACGTCAATATTTTAGCCACTTGGCGGCTAAAGCGCGACAATGTTCAACTATATGGGCGGGCTTACAATTATGATCACTCAGCACCCAAGGTGTTCGTGCATGAAATCCCACGCGTACAAAATTTCTCCACATCAGTAAGCAAACGACAGCCAAATGTCAAAGGCTGTCGCAAAGTTCTGGTAAGCCAAACGACACGTGACAGCCGCGAAAGTGGTGTGTATCCAGCTCGCTATATTGGGACATACCTGTGGCCGCCTCAGCACAGCCCATCCAAATTCAATAAGTAGCTTCGTAATCTGTAAAGCAAACCGCTTAATTTGTATGCGCTGTTAGGGCAAATGGCAGACAGAGTGCAAGGACAGGGTAATTGCCAGTTGCTTATTGAGCAGTTATCTTATCTAATTTGGTTCAAATTCCGTGCTGCGATTGCTCCAAATCTCAGATGTATTAATATATACAGCGAGTGTTTGTGTTTGATAGGCAGGTAAGTAGTCTACAGTTACCGCAAGGAACATATAGCATTTAACTATATACACATTGCAGATTATGCATAAACGTAGCGTTATCAGTGTGTAGTCGCCGGGAACAAGGAACTTCTAACCACAATGTAGACAGGAGGATATACGGTAGTTGGTGTACAAATGCATTCGGTCGTATTACGAATTTGCAACTGACAGATAAAAGAGTCAACAGCTCTACATCTAAAGCAATTCTTTACTTTGGAAATAACGAGAAAACGAAGAATCTGTTAATGCGTGTAAAGCAGCCGCAATTTCTATTCATAGGCCAGAGAAAATTAGCAAGATGTATTGCATCGTTAAAATGGGAAAATTAAGATAAAATAGTTTTTGAGTCAGCTGTGAGCGGCATGCGTTTAAAGGGTTTTTGAGAAACGTAAGCCCAATCTGGTGCGGTAGTGCTTTCTGTTTGCCATGTGCGCAAAATAGCAGCATGTGAGCTAGAAATAAAGCAGGCTTGCTTTGATGACATTGTTTGACGATTTAAGAACAAAATCCCCGGACTTTTAACGCTGGTCTCGATTTGTTGGTCAATGGCGTTACCCTGTGGACACTGCGAGCAGTTAAACAGTGATTTTATATCGTCATCGAATATCCCGTAAAAGTGCTTCCTGCAAAAAGCAATATTTCTGCGTTTCTTCTCTATTTTTTTTTTAAAAAGGACGGCAAAAGGAACATTTCGTATTTAAATTTGGTCTGAAAAGTTTGGCTGCCTTTCAGGCAATGTCATAACATCTGAAATGTACAATTATTAGGAAGAAATTCAGTTTCTTGGAACTACGTAATTCAAACTCCTTTTTATGGGTTTGGGAGATTTGTACTTGTCATACGCCTCAGTCGTTATTATTACCGACGTATATATAAATCATATACGCTCCATCACAACTGTCATATTCTTTAGGCATTGCGGCAAATCTCTGGAAAAAAAAACGGTTTTCGAGTCCAATAAACGGGCGTTGTGTATTTTGTGGGGTCGTCGATAATGCTTGGCAAAACCCTTACATACAAACAAAGACCCGCGTGTTGAAAATAGCTGTACATATTATGTCAGTATGGGTTAAGACATTGAGTCTCGTAGAAGTCGTAAATCCACATTGTACGAGAACCAAAGCGCAAACTTCACGAAGCTGAAACGTAAACTAAACAAGTGGTTACATTCTTTACAGTTCGCTGTACAAAACACGTAGCCGATATATGAATACAAATGAATTCGTGGGCGTTTCATGAAAAGGGACCAATCGCCAGCTCGTAAAACTTTTTGACAGATCTTATTGCCACATTTTATAAAGTAACTGTCCGTTGCGGGAAGCTCGATGGGTGGCAATGCTGTATTGCTTTACGCAGGATTGAGCATCTATATTCTGTAATGATACCTATATCACTATCATAAATTTCTTATAGCGAAAAAACGTCGAATGAGCAGCAAAATACAACACGAACAAAAACGGACCGTTTTAAGTGTTTTTGGGTTCGGATGTTTACGTTAAGGTCGATGCCGCTTTGGACCGCTTGCTATGTTACGTCATACAGCCTCAGGAAGGGGTTCGGTGTACCACCCTTGCCACAGGTGTTACTATGCGGTTCTGCCCTGTAATACCATCTTTAACGGTACACCAGTTAATCCACAAATGCGGTAATTGAGCGCTCCCCTTTACAGTTTTTGGCAGTTTTAAATCGCACAGACATATAGAGTATTAAGAACTATAAAGGACACCGTGCACACAATAGGCACTCGACCCGTCAGCAGAACTGAGCATTCGGTCGCTCCGCCTTTGACCCGTTTTGTTCGCGGGCAAAGAATTCCTTTCTTAGGCAAGGTCACTGTTAATTTAAGGGTTCCCGCATTGTGTAAATAAGACGGTAGTAGAGTGGTTTAAGCTGGCGTAATTAAAAAGCGCTTCTCTTTGTGCCAGCACTCCCGTAAGGCGGACCTAACATATCAAAACAGCGTATCGAGCAGAAACACATGCCGTGCCTAGTTGTTTGGAATCGCGCGTTTAACTTCTAAACCCAACGAATGATTCGAACCAAAATTAACCTCGTTTTCCGGCAACCGGTAGCATTATCTTGTCACTGAAGCGAATTAAAAGCCGGTCAAGCGTTATTGCGTCTGATGTAGCAAGTTATTTCAATAAGCGCTTTTGGCATATTCGTGTGGCGGTAGGCGATTGCGTCATTTTCCAGGTAAAGCATCACGAATGGTATTCGCAGATTTTACTTTGGTAAATATTAACGAATGAGATAAGAATGAGTTGACTTTTAAAATATGCACGACGGTCACGTTGAGCCCAAGAAAACAACTTGAGCAATGTGAAGCGGAAATGGCTTGTTTTGCCACAAACACCACTTTCTGTTTGACATTGTTACGTAACAAACTAGGTTGTCGCGTATAAAACAACATCCATGTTAGTACGATTCCATCGAAGCAAGACCCATAAAATATTGCCGTGGTACACAACTGTATAAATTGGGTGATATTTCAGAATTTAAGCTAAAGGGTAGAGAGATTTCTGAAGGGTCTGAACCCCAGGTTATTTCGGCAATTTTTCAATGTTTAGAAAACTATTCTACGCAAGTCGATCTTGCTCGTTTGCCGAGCCCGACTTACGACCGTAGTTGTTCCGCTTGGCTTAACACGTCACCACGTGACAGGGGGACGGGCGGAAGAAATTGGCCGGAACCGCGGGCTTTAATTTCGGCCGTCGCATCGTTAAGTTCTCGATGCAGTTAAGTTCGTTGTCGGTGCAGGTCAGGTTCAAGAGCAGAGTATGGCAATTCCCAGACATCCCGGATGCGATTAATTGCACCATAGACTTCTTAGGTCAGCGCGAGGTTTAATTTCTCCCAATAAGCAAGTGTAACAGTTAGAGATTTAGGGACCTTTCCGTGTGCACAAATCACAACCTCTTGACGAGTGACTAGTCACGTAAGGATCATATTGCATCTCACACTCAACAACAACCCCCATTTGAGCAGGAATTTGCGCCGCTGTCTGGCATACCAAAAGCTGAGGTTTACCCAACAGTTTGGTGATGAGTGTTGCCAAGTAATCCGCGACGGATTTGGGTGTTGGATAAATCATTAGGGCTTGTTTACCAGATCTCTGCAGGCGGTCGCAGCACTTCTTAATATCTGTTTTAGGTCAAGCACCTGCTGCTAGTTTGTGAGCAGTGCTGGTTCATATAGGAGTGTTTTTCTTTCTGCTGCTATGTAACGGAGCAAACAAGCTTGAAGTATGTCGTAAATAACGCAGCAGATATTATGATCGTTAAATTTTTTAATATTGCGTAGTAGCTAGCAGATTTACCTACAGTTTGTGAACATCGGGCGTAAAGCGTAAATTCTGCGGGAATTTGGATCGAATAACTCGGCGGTGCTTCAAACCCGAGCGTCGGATGCTAGTATCAAAGACAGCATTGTCAGCACGCAACTTGCGTCTAAAGTTACAGGTTCGATAAATTGTCCCACGTCGTAGCCGTGTTTTAAAATGAGGAACGTGTCATCAAACGCCCAATTCAGCTTCACCTCGGGGCTAAATTACCGCCCTGCTAAACGAGTTATTTCCGTGCGGCCGTATAACGATCGTATTTCGAACACATACAAACACCGGTAAGGATTACGAGACCCCAAGTTTATGTAACAGTTTCAGTAGCGGAAACTGTGCCAGATATTTAAAAGATATGAAATTACACGGCGTCGCTGCTATTAACAATGCGGCTTGAAAATTCGCGATGTCAACTTCAATAGATTTTGTAAATGGACAGCTGAAATCACGGGAAATCATAAGTTACACAAAAATCCAGCTACCCGAAATAAATGCTATCGTTGGCCCTATTTAACTTGGATGAATTGGCTGCGCAGCAAAAACTTACGTCTAAGACCTTAAAACCAGCATAGTGACGGTCGATTTACATCTGCCGAGCATGAACGTACCACGGAACATGTTTGGTCAAGTTAAATGGCGCATACCGGGATTTTGCTTGTGCGAGGGCCGTATTTATATGGCTTATGGCTGCAAGGCAAGTACTTTGTGTGTTTAGCAGCGTATGCAAACATCGCATTGTTAATACGGATGGCCAAGTCGGATTTGCGTCGTCCAGGACCATTCTTTGCTGTGTGGTTAGGCTGCGGATCTGAAACTAATGCTAGGTCGAAAGGCGAGCTAGTTTATCCCACGTATCTATGTAATAACATTGTGGCAGTGTTAGAATGAGTCGGATTCTTTTAAGCCCTTGACAAAAT
This sequence comes from Ciona robusta, assembly GCF_009617815.1. Lineage (NCBI taxonomy): Eukaryota > Metazoa > Chordata > Ascidiacea > Phlebobranchia > Cionidae > Ciona > Ciona robusta. The sequence goes on along the minus strand of NC_143242.1, from coordinate 3,428,137 downwards.
ATCTTTAGATTCCACGGAACAAAACTTTGAACTAGACAATTTGATAGCAAATTGAAATCTATGAAGTGGTGAAATTTGTTTATGAAGATATCATAAGATGAAATTGAAATCCCAGCTCATAGCGGTTGAAATTGGTTTGGGATTAAAGCTGCAGCAAACAGAGCCACACACGACGCTTAGTTTGACTGACAAGGTTATCAGTTGTCTGCAGAATGGCCCTTGAAGTTTGCAGAACTTCTCACCAGCTCTAACCCGAGCTAGGTTGTAAACTTTAAATCGTCGTCTTATCAGATGAATTAGCACGACTGAGAATGCTATGAGGGTTACGTCGTTGATTTAGGCGTGAAAACATTTTCAATGTAGTCGTAAAACGTGCTGGTCAGCAGGTTAAACACTTTCGACATTTGATACGCCCATCATAGCAAATGGTATCATTTTAAAGTGAAACCTTATCGTAATCCAACACACTACTGTTAAGCTATTCAATACGGAAGAAGCGTTATCAAGACGCTATTGTTACGTAATAGTTACGCAACAATACCATGTGTATTCCACGCGGTCTAGTAGTCTCGATTTCCTCTCGAACAAACTATTATCTGCTCGACTTTAATCCGCATCTATTTATCGATAAACCGGTTAAAACCGAAAATAACCGGCTGGTGGTTTATTTTGAGCAAAACGCATATGAAATGGTACCAATTCTGAGCCTTAACCCACCAAACACTACCCTATCCAATTACAGATCTTGCGTAGTTTATTTTATTCAATTGTGCTGTGTTTTAAATTTTCGCGCCAAATGGAAAAGTACTGTTACGTCACAATGTGTGCATTTTTGTGGGCCACCGCCTTAGCCAGCTACAAAGTTGGAAGCCAAACTGAATACCAACGACTCGTTTTTAAAGGTAAGTAAGAAACTAGTCGCAATCGGCTTTGGATAACTGCCAAACAGTACAGCTGAACAACATAACCCTTTATATTCAAAAAGATGACCAAGGCCGGTCGGGCGTTTGCAGGGGTTAAATTTATGCGGTCCTGGCGCCGGAAGAATTAAAGGGCATTACACCAGACTATAGAAGTAGTAACCTTGTTTGTTCCGGGTGCGTACACCAAAACAAGGCGAACGTGTTCTGCACGGTAACAAATGCAATACAACGAACAATCTGCGCTACCACATTGATCAAGTCCATTTTTATGAGAGAGTTTATGTTTATAAAGCACTGGTTTTCCGGTCATTTTTAATGCAAACGTTACACCCCAAATGCATGGAACGATTTTATCTCAAACGTTTCGGTTCAAAAACCAAAACCATCTTCATTGATGTCCAAAGTTGTTGTTTTTTGAATTTTTTAGGTGATGGTTTGGCCTGCCCAGATTCCTGTCATTGTTCGTCACCAGAAAGAGTCGATTGCAGCGAAGCCGATCTGCAGTTTGTGCCAAGTAATATCTCGGGCAGTACAGTTTACCTCATTCTCACTAACAACAAGTAAGCGGAAACTTTACCGCCTTATTCTGATAGCTGCCGCAGTTTAAAAATACGAATGCGTTTGACAAACTTGATGAACTTTTAAGAAATGCACTGCTTTTCTATTAAGACCCATGTATCGAAATTAGTTAAATGTAATTGAGTTATCAAACCGCAAACCATCTCGTGTTCATTTCGATCAAAGGCTTTCCGTGTATTTACCTAGAGCGTACTTTCCAATAGTTTAATTTCAGAAAGCAATTTGCGGTTTTAGATTGGAAGCTTTATCCTCCGAGTGTTTCACTGAATGCCCGCTCGTTCAAACATTGGATTTACAGTGGAACATGATATCGGAAGAGGGACTCCCCCCGAGCACGTTTGCCCCGCTAAGCAACTTGTACCACCTGATCCTATCAAACAATAGACTTCGCAAAGTGCCGGCCGGTTTGCCGGATTCTCTTTTAACGCTCCATTTAGCAGGTTTGTTTCTACATAGCCAACCCATAGCGTGACGTTTACGTTTGCGGCGCGTCAGAAAAATTGCTTTTCTGGCCAGAGAAGTAAGGAACAAGTCGGTGACGTAACCAAGTACCCTTGGATGTCGTATCGGTGTTGTTTTACGTGTGCATTAAGATCGGCATTTTAACTGTGTGTATGTGTTTATAACAGCGATCTGATAGTAACACAGGTCAAAGCGTTTGACTTTTGGCATCAACAATAGTCTAGCGCTGCAGACCGTGCGGTAATACTATACATCATATTTATATTAAACTTCTTGGCTGCCGTCTAGCCTTGCAATTAAGCAGTCGCGCAGGCCATTTATACCCGTGCACTCCCGTCTTTGCAGCGTTTACAGCGTGTTATCCATGTTTTTATAAAGACGGCCATATGTAAGCTAAAGTACGGTTGCTGGATTTGGGGTATGCTAACCAAATTACCAATCCTCGCTTGCCAAAACTTTAGTTCACGTTCGTTCCATAGTAAACGCAAACTGCCACATACAGGTATAGTAGCGACACGTCTCTTGTTGCGTCGACATAAATACCAGGAATACTAAACCCGCAGAGAAAAATCAGGATATTTTTTCTTTAAATACCAAACTTATATTTCTCTCGGTGAATTGCACAGGCAATTTAAGCTGCCAGTCAGTTTTGACATTCCACACGACCGCGATTATTATTCGAACCAACAACCTACGTTTCCACTTTATCGTAAAAGCGGATCTCCCTGCAAGTTGCTGAAATATGCTTGTCGGGCTATTCACTTGATGCGCCATACATTTAAACGAAATTCTGGCGAAATACGATCAGGTGTACTGGGATGAAAGTATGTTGAAAATGCGGTGAAATATGCCAATCTTAACTGACTAAAAGCAATCGGCTTTGTGTACACCATAAGCTACCACGTCATTTAGATTCTAAATAAAACTTAAAGTATGAGGCTTGCGTCGTTGATTTACGCATGAAAACATCTTTAATGAAGTTGTAAAACGTAGATACTGGTCAGCAGGTTAAACACTTTTGACATTTTGTACGCCCATCATAACACATGGTATTATTTTGAAGTGAACCCTTCTGATTTTATAAATATATACAAATCGCAAGGTTACGGTTTGTACATGTTTTAAATCGTTACGGCTTGTACATATTTACATTTTGGGTAAGTTTGAGTAATAATAATCATTAAATACGTTCAAAAATCACCAAAAATTTTCAAAACAGATATTTACCAAAAATTCGCTACTATGTTTTATTCTAACGCGTAAAAAAACATGCACCGAATATCATTCAACTTTGTGATATTTTTGCACTTACAGGAAACGAAATAAAGCGAATAGACCCGGCAGCTCTGGCCTTGAAGTCCCAACTACGGAATCTTTATCTTCACAACAACCGTCTTGCAGATGACGGAATACGGCGCGGAATTTTCCGCAGTCTTCGAAAACTGGTGGAAATGACTTTATCAAGCAACCAAATCACCCGAATGCCTTTGATTCCGGATTCCGCGGAAATGGTAAAGAAATTAGATATATCGCACCCCGAATCTCGACTTAACTTTGTCTAATGGCGTGTCGGAATTTTGCTATCCGGCAAATACATTACGTTTTTCATAAACCGGATATCTTGGTGCTCGGATTCGTTTAAAATAATTATACCCGTTAGTAAATAATGGTTTTGTCACGAAAAACGTTATCTTCTTTTTATTTTGATGGTATAAAATAAGAGAGAAAGTTGTTAGGTGTTCCCTTTGAAAACGAGGTAAAATTACATAACCTTTCAACCTTTGTCAGAACTATATCAATATACAAAGGTATAAGCTGCTTTGAAAGACTCAACCATCGCTGAAATTTCGCCAAAGGTCTAACAAAATATTTTCTTAACTACAGAAACTAACCAAAGCTATAGTTGCGGATTTTAAATCTTCTTACCCGCCACACGAGGTATAAATAATATATAGTAGGGTGGGGGAAGATGGGACACCTTTTCGTTTAGTTTTCTCTTTCCATTTGGTAGTAAATAAAGAACATTCAATGAATTATAAACCATATCCTCACGACTTCCACAGACCGTTGTTAATTGTTTAAAACAAGATCAGGCTATTTGGATATTAGGTATTAAAGGTGTCCCATCTTCCCCCACCCTACTATAGTAGGGTGGAGAAAGATAGAAGACCGTTTCATTCTATTTTCTCGTTCCATTTGGTATTTAAAACAAAAGATTCATAAAATCGTATTCTTACTACTTCAACCATAGCAGACCGTTGTTAATTGTTTAAAAGCCATCAGGATATTTGAATGTTATATGTGCTACAGCTGTCCCATCTTTTTCCGCCCTACTGTATAACATAGACAATAAATATATAGCAGGGTGGGGGGAGATGGGACACCTTTTCGTTCTAGTTTCTCGATCCATTTAGTAAAAAACAAAAAAGATTTAAAGAATTTTAAAATCGTATCCTGGCGATTCCCATAGACCATTGTTAATTGTTTAAAACACAATGGACAATAAATACCACGGGAAACATACAAATAAATCTTATCAGGTTTATCTACAAAACAACAGTCTACAAGAGTTACCACCGGGAACCTTTCGGCATAAACGAAATGTTCGTGTCCTTTTCCTGCAGCGAAACAACATTTCAAGCGATGGAATAAAACGAAAATCGTTTGCTGGACTTCGTGGGTAAGATTAAAACAACTAGGAACAGTAAATGCTGTTATAATTTGTTTATTTTCCTTCGTGATGCATTTTTGTACAAGGGCACATTTCGTCGTACCAAGTGCTTATAGTTGCCCACAATACGTTTTTGTCTAGCAGCGACACATTTTGCTATAACAAATACTTTTTTTTATGGTAACGGATAGTGCGATTTAGCAACACCACGTAGCATTAAAGTAGCCGCAAAGTATACACTGCCAAACCTAGAAACCAACGATCTTCCGATTTCTAGTTAAACCGGCAAATTTTAGTATAAAGTACTACAGATTTTCCACGTCGGTATTACTACGAGTTACACACCAGCGAGCACATATAGCTATTTCGCGTTATCTTGAGCGGTTTACCGACAACTCGTTGAATGATGCATTAAACAACTTAGTTCTCCATACATCATTACAGGGTCGAGTACCTCGACCTATCAAGGAACAGTCTGCGGGAAATACCGCATCATCTTCCCCGCAGTTTGAACCGACTTCACCTCGAAGGAAACGAAATAACCAGAGTTTCACGAAACGCAACGAGCAGACTCAAAGTAAGTGAAGCTAGGTTGTTATATTTGGGGCTGTATGGCAAATGAATCTATAAGTGCTTGCTGGTTATTAGTGTGTTTTGCATAACATACAGAAATCGTGCCGTTTTATAACTTAAACGCGCAGCGTTCATTTTTTTAGTAAAAAATATCAATATTCAACGTTTTTTAATGATTTACGAGTTAAATCTAAACAAATTTAAGGTTCATACACCATCATTTTTTCATTTACCACCTAAACCAAAATCAAACCTGACAATTCATGGTTATTTACAAAAAAAAACGAAAAGATCTATATTGTTTTTATTCTGAAGGGCGTAAGTGGCGTGTGTCTACGAGATAAGACGGTCACTTAATCAAGTCACTTATAGGTTCGGTGAAGCATTATCAAGGCTGCGTTTGTACTTTTTGTAACTTAATCACCCTGTAAGTTTGGGTGGCGGACACATTAATGACTAATATTACGATAAACGCTTCTTTTAAACCAATCGATCCGGAATTTATGTCTTCGAAATGTTTTAAAGTACAACATGCCAGACTTTACAACCGAGTTATAGTAGTTTTCAAGGTCTCAGGTGGCAGTGGTAGTTTTTACTCGCGAGGCTTTAATCGATTTTTGACCCTGCTATTGTGTATGGATAAATAAACTCAAAATTGATTTATATTCTTGAATTTGTAATACACACACACACTGATGCTATCAAATCTTCCGGCCTTGCATCAAATAATTAATCAACTGATGCATTGGCGATTGATTCGATTTCCGAAAAGAGAGAGTAATTAAAAGTCGGTTTTAAAATGCAAAAAAATACCACTTCACACAAAAGCTAAGCATAACGTGTACCTCACTTTTAGCGTTTTTTGGTAAAATTTTAAACATAGCAGCACCGACGGTTTACAATTAAAAGTAGGAGTTATTGTCCAAGCTCGTCTTTAAATTACTATAAGCCTTATCCTTGCAATCTCGAATACCACGTACCATGACAAAACAAAAGCAAAACGGTGCGTCAGTAGTATATCACAACTTTCAGGCACGATAATAAAGAATGCAATTTATGCAAGCAGTGGAATTGACTGACGTTCGTAATGTTCACTTCAATAGTTTTGTCCGATGATACAGCGCTTGTCGGCAAGCGCATTATAATCGCATTAGAGTTCCTGCTAAATTGGGCAGTCTGTTATGTTCAAAAGAAATCTCTAGTCTCTGTAGATTGATGGTCGATTACAGAAGAAAAAATATACTTTCTTATCACTCAGCGTATACCTCCCTTTGATATAATGCCAGCTATAACAAGGGCTTTATACTATGAGGCGTTAAGAACATGTTATGCATATTGCTTGTCAAGAAAAGTAAACAGCCTTTTATTGGCGGCTGATCTACGAATTTTCTCCGAAAATATTGGCAAAGTTTTTGGCTAGCGTTTAAATTTCTGATACGCGTAACCACTGGGCAATAACAAAGTTAATCCATATAATTTACCCTTTAAACAATGCTCGGTATTGTACTACCTTATACACAAGTCACAAAGTACCAATATCTTGATAATGATCGTCCAAACTATGACGCATTACTAGTCCCGATATTAAAGGCAGATTAAAATTACCTATCTCAAAGGACTGGCAAACTTTAGATGCTTATTTCTCCGTACACAATGGAGATTTAATCAGAGTATTTTTGCAGACACATTTAGATACTTTTTAAACTTATTTTTAATGACTTAGAAACTGAAGTATTTGCTGCTGCATCAAAACAATATTCGGTCGGGTGGAATTGAAAGCGGAGCGTTGCGTAACCTACACAACCTACACACTCTACGGATGTTCGGAAACCATCTTACAGAAATACCAGAACCACTACCAAAAAGGTATAAAGTTTTACTGCTACATTCTATTCCAAACGGGTGAGGCCCAGCAGCGTGACACGCCCTGGGCCCTGGGATTTAGACCATAGTTGACCCATTACCCAATGTTTTATTGCTATATACTGGGAACAAAAAAAAAATATATATATATATATTGAGATGGAAAAACACATTACTTTACAGTACTGGTATAACAACGTACAGGCAGAAATAAACATTTTGTCTTTGTTCCAAAGAACCGAATATATTGATTATTTACTGTTGTCTAATTATGTCTAAAACTAAATTTGTATTGGCTGGCATATATGCACAACGCGCAGGTAGGGTATATAATGCGTGTTGCTTAACAAAGGGGGTATATACAGCTTAAAAGTACACAGGTGTGTTGATGTAACCTTTTACGAAGCATGTCACCTTTACACCGATATAATCTACAAGTTTCAGCATAGGCGAAAATGGCGACAGTGTTTTAATGTTTGTGTTTTAAACAATTAACACTGGTCTATTGGAGACACGAGGATACGGTTTTATAATTCTTTGAGTGTTCTTTCATTACTACCAAATGGGACGAGAAACTAGAATAAAAAGGTGTTCCTTTTTACCCCAACGTACTGTATTAGTATTAATGCAATTTCTTATACAGGATACATTGTCTTATTCTACTAAACAACAAGATCAGATCGATCAGCAACAAAGTTTTCCAACATACGAGGAGCCTTCAAGAGTTGGACTTGCGGTATAATAAACTGACCAACAAGCGAATTGCAAGGGGAACATTCAGAAAACTGAAATCGGCGAACCGAATTGACTTGTCCGGGAATCAGCTGCGTGCAGTGCCAGGTCTACCGAGGTAAGATGATTGACAGGCGGTGTTTGTAAAGTGATTCTTAAGATTTATTAAACTTTACACCCTTTCCACGCTCCGTGTTTTGATAAATGATTCACTCATCAGCACATACGACAGGTGCAATGTTCCGAGCAATTTTAAATGCATTATACGAAAAAAATATTGACATAAGCTTCAATGCATTAAGATGAGCACGATCAAAAATGAGAAGATTTTATGCACCTTTTTATCCAGGAAATTATTTCATTCATTTTGATCTTGTCGTTTGTTTAATTTTCGTGCACATTTCTCAATTTCCCGACCTATAATTATTTGCGCTTTAACACGACAAATTCTTCGTTAACTGTCATCAGCTTCGCGTCTTAAAATAATGGCTGACGTAACCGTAACTGTGTACACGCAGATTAGTATCAGGTGGCGGATAAACCGATAGGCGTCATTTAGCCAGGCCAGCAAATAGATTTCGCGGCGTAAAAGGCTCACAACAATATAGCCATGCGCCTTAACACAACAGATAACTATTTTGTGCCCCACAGAAACGTGACGACTCTGCTACTTAATCGAAACCAAATAAAAAAGATACCCCTACGAGCATTTTCAAGAATGCCATATCTGAAACAATTAGGAATGTCCGACAATCGTATTCGAAGTGAAGGAATTCCATTGAACGCTTTCAAAATGAACACAAATATACAGGTAAGGCTAATATAGTCACCAAACTTGAGCGTGTTGGTCCTATGCGTATAGAACACACGATCAATATGGACAGTTCAGTATACAATACAACAAACGCAAGTGCAAGCTCACATGTGTATATGCAACGGGAGGTCTACTCCATTCAAAATACAAGCCGCCGAGGGTATACTACACTGTTAAATTTTTAGTTCTATCAAATTGATTTACCGAATATGATACACTTATGTAACTTAGATATTTATAGGTTTTAGATTTAAGCAGCAACGAACTTGTGAGGTTACCACGGTTTTTTCCACCTAATGTTGAATATCTTTACCTCCAAAACAACAAGATTACCGAAATTCGAAAGATGGCGTTTTTCTCCGCTCCAAAATTAAAAGGTATAGACATGTTACATATTTTACAGTTTGTGTTACACTTAAATATTATGTTGTTGCGACTTTTCATCTAAAAGCACAACTGACTGAAATTTACACAAAACGTCACTTATTTAAAAAAAAGTTGTCAGTTTCAAGGGAAAAGCACAAATTGAAACGCGCACTTTTCCTGCCCTAGGCACATCTAACGCGTGCCGCACACGGTAACGATTAATGATTTTGCCCACCTATGAGCACTAAACACAAGGCAATGTTATACACTAGCATTCAAACTAAATAAATTAGCAATAAAATTTTCTTCCAAGAGATGCGAAATCTGTTGCATGTGAAATTTACTTCGGTATGTATGGCTTATGCCGAGAATTTTAACATTGTGTGTGAACACATTATAGGTATCTTTCTACAAGACAACTTACTACTGCCAGAGACCGTGTTCCGCTCGGCATTTACAGGCCTTAAAAGTTTACACAGGGTTGAAATTTCATGGCGACCGCTGGAGCCGAATGCAAGTAATGCGAAAACGCTCAATCGAAAAAAGCGGGACAATGCGCTTCCTAAAATGACTGTTTTTCGACAATACAAACGAAGAAGACGCGTAAACTAATTTGTACCTGTACATTTTGTAAGTTTGCAATGAATATATGCTTTGTGTAATTCTTGTAAATTGCGATTTAACTAACCGGGCTTGTCCTATGCTGCGGACCACTTCAGCAATATGTCGTTATCCGAAATTACCCTATTACGTTTTTTTATACGAATATCTTTTTACAGATAATTTATCCTAAGTCTTTAGCAGTGCTAGGACAAAGCTACTCACGTTGTATAAGATGTACTGTATGTTGAGCTCCTGTTCCTTTTCGTTCTTTTTTTATTCTTCTTGCCAGATCTATGACGTATTTGTGTGATTTCACTGCAAATATATTCACAATTTAAATCACCACGTTTGGTGCTTAAGGACTTAACTATTGGCCTAGTTGTATACCAACAAAGTCTTTGTTATTAGTAGTTACAAGTAAAATATTATATCACCCACCTCTAGTGTAAAATCATCCTATGTATCTTGTAGGCTATGCGAAACTTTTTCTAGCGGACTGGTAAAATAATAATATTAACTTAACAAAGGCATAAATTTAACACAGTACCTCTACTTTACCTAAAATCTGGTATAACTTATTTTAACGCTTACAGTATAATATTTATCAATTGGACATAGAGTGGAAGTCATTTTGAATTGGAGAAAATGAACACCACATTTCTATAACACCTAACACCAGTTATAGGCTAACTTATTTTAGTACCATGTTACAGTAAGAGTTGTATTGTGACAGAAAAAGTAAGACATTTTTACTGACCTAATCAACACACTACTCTTGAATCCTGACACTTAACCCTTGCAGAATGTAACAAAGCATAGGCACAATAACACTGTCCTGATCTTACCATAGTTTTAACATTTGTAGAACATTTTCTGTGTAATCCATTTACTAACCCTGTTTATAATGAACAAGTGGAATGACTAAAATGCAAACAAAGTTTGGTGAAATTCAGCAAGAGGCAGACTAAAATGTTTTACGAAACGCATAATGAAAAAAAAAACGCTGAAAAGTTTCACTATGGCAGAAGAATTTCCGCAACAAAAGTCATGTTTTGCTATCAAGAGGAAGTAGCGATCTCGCTTGTAGGCTCAAGAACATTATCAATAAGTCCAAATAATTTAGCTTCATATGGGTCCATAAAGTTGTCTCTATCTAGGGCTTTTTCTGTGAATAAGGATATTTAATAGTTTTAGAAATGCATAAGGTAAGTTAAGTGTCTCTCAAGAGCAAAAAGTTATTTAAATTCCGAACATTTTGCTGATTTTTTTATATTTTACATTGAAGAGATATTATTGTTCTGTGAATTTACATCAATAAATCACAGAAATATTTAAAAAAAAGCCAATTGACATAGAAAATACATGTTTTGCAAAAACACAAATAAAACACCCCAAATTAAACAAAAACCATCAGATCTTTAAAATAAAACAATTACCTATAACTTCATATTCCTGGCCAGTATGTTGTACATACAACTTATTCAATTTTTCCTTGACCTTCTTAATTTCATTCGCTTGAATAACAATATCAGAAGCTTGTCCCTATGTAAATGAGATTTAATTTACATTGTTCTAATGTAAATCAAGAGATTGTTGTGTGGATCTACGAAAGGTGCTAACTAAATGAATGAATGCAATGAACAAATGAATACAAAAGATAAATAAATAAAACGAATGAATGCAAGTTACAACTTTGCGCAAATGCTAAAAAAGCTTTGCGCAAATCATCATTTTATATTTTTTTCTTCTTTATTCTTATTCAACTTTTTAACACATGAAGAGTATATCAAAAGTTTCAATGATTGCTGTCATTCATATTAAAAAAACTAGATAAAACCTAAATGCATCAAGATACTTACACTAGCACCACCTAAAGGTTGATGGACCATTATACGGGAGTTAGGCAGTGCATTTCGCATGCCAGGTTCACCAGCTGCAAGCAGCAGTGAACCCATGCTGCTGGCTTGTCCTACAACCCATGTTGAAACAGGACATTTAATCAACTGCATTGTGTCATATATTGCAAGGCCTGAAGTGACAGTACCACCTGAAGTGTAGAGTATATATGTATTGAAATGTTTGCAGTGGGTAGTGCACAGTGGAAGTGGTGCATGTTTAGTTTGTACAACAAAAGTTTCTAATACCCATTTTGCATGGTAAAAAGTTAATGCGAATAGCGATCCGCATGAAACTGTCCTTCCACCATACTTTTCATTACTCGCATAATGCGAGTAACAACCAACCTTCTACAGCAGATGACACGCTTATGACGTTATGCGTGTTAACTTTGTTTTTGCGGGTAAATATGCGAGTACTTGCGTGCATAAAAGTGACCATGCAAAAAGGGTATTATAGTCAGTCAACTGGTCACTTTCCGATTGATAATATAATCAGAACTATACCATACTTCAGTGGTTCATTTAGTGTTGTCTAAATTCTCAGCTATTTATTTAAAATACAATCATTCACAAAGGTACATATGTGGTAACTTGTTAGTGGGCACAGATGTGTGCAACAGATCACATGTGTTATAATAATTATTCTTTGCCCCATCCATCAATGATAGATAAGTTACATTCATAGCTTCATTTCAATATAAATGTTTCAAATGCACCTGGTGTATTAATGTACATGTTAATTGGCTTCTGTGGGCTCTCAGATTGCAGAAATAAGAGCTGGGCTACAATCAGACCGGACACAAAATCATCTACCTTACAAAAGTATAAAGGGGAAATTTAGAAAAATATAAATTTAGAACTAGAATAAGAATGGCACCTCTTAACCTCAAGCAGAAATGCTTAAATGTTAGGAGTTGCATTCTTTTGCATATCATGCTGTACACATATATACTACATTGAATGTATGAATGAATGAATGTAATTGATTAAAATACTGTCTTGTTTCAGTATGGTTGTGGGTAAAAATTTCAGTTACGAGAATTGAGTAAAATTAAATTAACATCAATATGCTGGATAAATGTGTATACATTTGTATGAATTTTAACAGACTTTAGAAGTTAGATAAAAAGTAATGTCCACTCTTATAAATGACTTGACCATCAAATGATCAGTTTATTAATCAAATTGGCAAGTGATATAACACTTACCGGTGCCATAAGACAAACTATTCTTTCTTTTAGAAGCCGTGAATAAATATCGTAAGTTCGCTCCCCCCTCCCAGTTTGCTCAATTACGAAAGGCACTCCAAGAGGTTGCAAATTGTTCTTTGAAATATGCAAACATCTTGAACAGATTTCCGAAAATACAGGCTGAAAATTATAAAAATATAATATTTTCTTTTTCATGTGTTTTACAATAAATACACTTCATACCTTAAAGGCTTTAGATAAGCCATTGGCCCGATAAACAGAGAACATGCCCGGTGGTAAGCAGGGCAAATATAAAACGGTACAGTTACAGTATAGTATCCTATTTGGTATTCCTACTTTATGTTGGTTTTAGGCCTAGAAATGAAAAAATCGTTAAATCTCACCGGAATATTAATATCTGCATTATTAACGACTAATTAATCCGTGTATAACGTTAATCTGAGAACCAAATAAGTTCCAAGTTAGATTGTAATAAATAACAACATAAAACTCATGACTTATTATACGTTGCGCTTGACTGGTCCAGTAAATAACGAAAGTGGTGTTTATACGCACTCTAGCGGCGAGTAATTAACGATAAACGAGGCAGTTCAATGCTTTGTATAAAGTTTGTAATGGTAATGAGCAGAGCTGTAGAAATACATAAAGTTAGTATAGACGTTGGAAATACCAATGACTCTGGTAATAGGGTCTTGGTACGTCGAATTTGGGAATTACAAACATTTGTTAAAATTCAAAGCATGTTGTAAGTACAAACGAACTGCCCACTTACGCGCAAAGGTTTGTCTATGTGGTCAGATAATTTTGTATGAATGACAATTTAGACAACCGATTAGTAACCACTGGAATGGAGCAACTGTTGCAAAGGGTTACAACCGCCCACAATGGTAGCAGCGACGAGCCTTGATTCCATCACCGCTGGGTTACAGTCAAGCGTCTTATCAACTGTACCACACCGCGTACATAATTCAATTGTATAAATATTAACCTCTAAATCGTGTAACATAAGACCACAAGCGCTAACAGATTAATAACTACACAATTCTTTAGGTACAAAAAACGAATACTACCTTTAATACTATCGAGAACGAAGTAAACTAAGTTACAAACTCTTTATTTTGTAGCAAAATATATGCGACAAAAACAGGATTCGCAAAAGCAATACTAATCAGTCACTTTACAATCAAAGAGAGAGTTTTTTTTGTAAGAACGATCGCATTTACGGTTCCATTTTTTTATAACGATATTCTTTCCAACCCAGTAAAATTAGGCGCACTAGTTTTAGTTTAGTATATGTTCATAAAAATGATTATTCCATGCATAATTACTAAAACATTATAAACGTAATAAAAATACGAAACTGTACAAAATCGTAAGCAAACATCATTTAGATTTAGCTCGGGTAAAAGGCGATAATTATTTACAAGTCAGGCTGTGAGAGTATTTAGTGCGGGGGTATACGAGTTGTAAAACATTGGTGTAAAAACTATGCCGTTATAAAGGCAAATTGAAACGCAATTTACTGTACAATGGTAACAGTCGCGAGGTCAGGTTCAAGTAAAACTTTAAACGAGATCTAACATGATATAAAACAATACATGAAAAACTGCAATATTTTAGTTCAGCAGCAGTTCTAACAAAAATAATTTTGGCAATTGTTTTTCTCGGTTAAAACTTGTCAATTATGTCGTCTAATTCGGCTAACATAAATCTATGCTCGTCGAATTTACACGGATCCACCATGGACCTACAGTTAAAAAAAATCGGTTAGCTTTTGATATATAATCTGCAATACATAAGATTTTGATGGTAGGTATATAACTGTAAAACAGACGTTCTGGCAATTTATTATCGTTCCGATGTTTCGACGTCCAACGCAGGTCGTCTTTATCAGGGTTATTACCACTTTTTGTAATAAATTGCCAGAAGATCTGTTTCGGAATAATATCTTTACAAATTGGGAGAAGATATATTTTAAAATATTATCTTTAGTAAAAAGATATCTTCTAGAATACTTTATTGAATGTAACTGGCATTACATTCAATATAGGTCTATAAGGTGGCAATACCTTATAGACCTATACTAATGACAATAATGAGACATTCGTCAACCTTTTTACCCATACTTACACTTCATGTCTCTTCAAATGAATTTCCATATCATACGTGGAGTAAGTTCTAGTGTCACAGTAAGAGCACTTGATTCCTTTCGTCAATGTACGCTTACTTCCAACGGCGGTTGGAGGTAATTTCTCAGAAGTTCCAGACTGAAGAAATCCAGGACTGGGCTTGGATGAAGTCCATCTACCATTCGACAACATCTTATCATAGATGGATCTTGTTTTCTTGTAGAACTTCCTTGCAATTGGCAAAGACGGTGCGGGAGACAATCTTGCGCTTGAGATCTTTGGCGCTTAAAGTGAAATGGAGATTGTAAAAAGATGATTTCTTAAAGAAATCAACTGTAAAAGAAGTTTCAAAAAATGGCAGTTGAAAAATTAAGATTGTATAGTTTATAACAGAAGTCAATTAAGATATCGGTACATCGCTTACTGTGTTTATTGCTCGGTGGGAAACGTGCAGAGATTCCGATCGCAGCATGATAGTTTCTTGCCATCTGTCAAAACAGGCGATTGAAAAATCTGCTGACAATTCAACTACTTTCTGTAGTTGCATTGTCAACTCGACTCGCGATCAAAATGACATCGTAAAGAAGGGCTTCCAAACATTGCAATTGCGCAAGGTTAACAAAAAGGCTGAAAAGTTAAAATCAATCAACATACCTTGTGATGCGATTGAAGGTGATCAAGAATCGTTTCGAAAGTTTGCGACTCAAAAAAGCAAAACTCGCAATTCAACGAAGTTGTTTGAAGATGGTTAGCTTTTAAATGAATCATAACTCGAGTGGTGTCCGTCGTTTCATATTTGCAGTAGTTGCAACTATAAAGTGAACAATTCAACTTAAAATTGAGCATGACAAAACATCTTTTACAAACATTTCGTAATTCACAAGATTTTTAACAAACATTTCGCAATACACAAGATCTTTTTTGAACATTTCGCATTACATAACATCTTTTTCAAAAATTCGTAAGATGGTAAGAACATAACATTTTTTTCCAAACATTGGACAATACATTCTCCAAGGCATTGGACAATACATCATCTTTTTCAAAACATAAGCCGTTATGTTTCATGACATCGTTTCGAATCATTTTGCGTTATTAAGATCTTTTCCAAACATTTCGCATTACATGACAGCATCTTTCCAAACATTATGCATTTCATGCCATCTTTTCATGGACAATTGTTGTTAAGT
This sequence comes from Ciona robusta, assembly GCF_009617815.1. Lineage (NCBI taxonomy): Eukaryota > Metazoa > Chordata > Ascidiacea > Phlebobranchia > Cionidae > Ciona > Ciona robusta. The sequence goes on along the minus strand of NC_143242.1, from coordinate 3,412,123 downwards.
GAAGGATGATACCATTGCTTGTTATTGATGGTGTATCGAAATTAAGACTGAAATGTTTTAACCTTACGCGTGTTAAAATAACTTTCGTTTTTGTTTGTTTGTTCTAAATTATTGCGAACTTTGCCACCGTAATCAAGCGGACAAGTGGGTTAGGTGCTTTAAGACACAAGACTTGAAATTGTTTAATAGAATTGAAATCAGGAATACAGCCGTCACTATTCATTAATACACTTTATGCTTTATAACGAACGAATTTCAAGAGATGACAAATGAAGGGGAGGGGAAGAGAAACGCTGTCACCTTTGTCAAAATGAATCTTTTGTTTTGAAATGTAACAAACAAAGAATGTGATTTCATGATGAAAGTATGTTCAACACATTGCCACGTTGCAATAATTGAACGGTAGAAGCATAAGTTAGAAACGGTGTCATCTATTTCTGTGTGTGGATATTAGACGTTATAACATGAGATTCATGTTCACACACATCGTGCTTGTCATGACGTAACTAAGTGGGTGAACAGTTTTTACTTTTTCTAAGTATGACACAAAGTTTGGACAACCCATACAATGACCAAAGGGTTATGCGATGACTATAGAGTGTATTGTCCAAGACATTCACGCCCACAATGATGGCAGCATCGAGCTTTCAACCCAGTATCCATAACAACACGTGCGCTGTAACCAATGTGCCACGTCACCAGTATATCATTAAGGAAAACCCGACTGCTAACAACGGTAGGAAACTGATTGACCCAGGGCGACCATTTTAACAGAACGAATGCGCGCTGGTGCGGTTTCTGTTTACAGTAGACCCACACAATTGCTGAGACAACAAAACGGAAAACGCGCGCTCTGGCGCGAAATCGCGCCACACACGTGCACGCACACACGCTTACACCAAAGACCATAGATGACTGAAGCAACTGATTGTACAATACCACTGACTTCAGATTTTCTTTGACAAGCTATGCTTTATGAATATTCGTGGATTTCATTAAACTTACATTTGAACATACGCAACACATTTCTTAATAATTGACAAGATCTTTAAGCTTTATATTCGATGTTTTCAAGCTTGGTAATACTTACATAAGCTTCCCTTGGGGTGAAACATTGTAGCATTCACCTAAAGTCACTCTTTTGCTTTGAACTTCTACAGCATTGGTCTAAGAAAAAAATAATTGGAAGTGTTATAAAATGAATATCTTTTTGAACACCAACACAATTTGAAAGGCCTTGAACTTGAAATTTCAAAACTATAACAAGCCAATCGCCATAACAAGAAAATTATACTTTTGAAATTTTTTTATGAAACAAGTTGTTGTTAAATCTAAATACCTCGGTTTCAGTTGTGCTTGATGTTATTCCTTGAATACTTTTTCTAGCTTTTTGTTTCTGTACAATAGAAGGGGGTGTTGACTCCCGGGAACTTGTGCGTGATGAAACAGATGGTGATTTCGGCTGGATGAAAACGCATTGAACTGTTAAATGTTTTCAAACAGACCAAAACATATTTTTTTTTATTTAACAAATTGACAGTTTCATAATTTGCTTCTGCATTTTGTAAGAGTATTTGAATAAACTTTCTGGGATAATGGCCTAAATAACAGGCACTAAAAATAAGGATCTCCCCACATTAAATAGAAGAATGGTTTAGTTTTCATGCTCTGCGGAATAGTTGACTCTCCCAATCCCAAATATGAGCATAGACTTGGCATGGTATTAAATTACACACCTTAGGTATTAAATTACACAGAGTAGACTAACAATATTCACCTGTGGAATAATGACAGAACTTGGAGAATCTTTTGTTTTTTCAATTCTTTTCTTTTCATGTACAGTTGAGTCAACCTTAAACAGAAGTTTTAAAAATTAGTTTAATATATTTGAGTGTTGAGTTCCAATCTTACCTTTCTAATTTTTGCCCTGGGCTCCAACAATGTGGTTTGTAAAGCAGATCTTTTCTTGTTGATGCTGTAACATAAAATGACAAATAGAAATAAAGATTGATTAATATCTTGCTGAAGCCAATAACATGGATATTTGAAATTCCCAAGACATACTGATGAACAAACAATGTGTAACATGATACAGGTAACTAATACATCAAACCTTTTTACAAGACAGAGTGAACCAAAATACCAATTCATTTTAAATATTAAAGAGTTCAAAATTGGGATTCGAATACAGACCAAAATCTTTCATTTTTATTTCTGATTTTAACTTGGCAAAAACTGCAAAAACAAGTTCTTGACCTACAGTATTAAGACAAGGAACACATGTGTTGCACCAACCTGATTTTGTTATTCATTCGTTGTTCTTTCCATATGGTTCTTAATTCTCTCATACGGTCGGCAATGAACTTCCTGTGGATCCTGTTATGATTGTTGAGCTGCACTGTTGTTTTGCACAAGAAATCACACCATCTGCATCTGATCAACTATTACAAAATAAAAGCAAATTTTACAAAGTTTTTTAATTTTAAAATAAACTTTTTTTTCTTTTCAAAGTGCTTGAAACTGTTAAAACTAAATGATGGTTCGAAAGGTAAATTTGAATATTTTTACAAATTTGATCTGCATGTTTAAAACATTAACTCAAACTGTTAATTGGTCATATTGTCTAAAATTAAAAAAAAAGTTGTTTTTTTCGTATGATATGTGTTTTAATATTTTGAATAATTCTATCTTAATGGTAAATTTTTAACATGGGTAACCACTAACCATTCTGGGCTTAGGAAGCAATATCATATTACAGGAAGTAAGAAACAAGAGAATAACAGCCCACCATTCCATAACTAAGTAAACAAAGCAACATTGCAATTAATTCCAATTTAACCCAAGCTAGAAATACCTGCAATGTTGGATGCACGCTAACTGTGTGCTTTCTAACTTGCTGGTAATCTTCGAAAAATCTTTTGCAGAATAAACATTTCCATTGTCCAACTTCTGTTTTCACACTCTGGGTAAAGAAAAATGCATGCAAAATGCCATTGCTTTGATTGAGTAACAAGTGATTTAAAATTGTATGAGTCAAAATACCTTTGAATGAGTGTAATGCTTTGTTGAGGTTGCACTTTTTCTTGAATATTTCTTATCTTGTTTTAATTGAATCTTATCGTTGACAGGTGGGGCTTGTATTGCGAGTTTGGAGTAAGTTTTTGTAGGTAATATGGTATCTATATTTTTCCCATATTCGATTTCTTTTTTGTACTCACTTAAATCAGTTGTTACAGCAATGGAATGCTTTTTACGAATATGCAGTGAAAATATGTTGTAGCACACGTATATACTGTTGCACATTGTGCAGTGGTAGGGGGCTGACAAGCTGTGGTGGTGATCAACATGATTTTTAAAGAGTTCTGGACTTCTTGTGCGAATGTTACGATGAGTGCAGCTCGTGCGTACATTTTCATATGGTTTGAACTGCTTTTGGCCAGGTTTTAAAAACTTGTGCTTTTTACGCAGGTGCATTGTCATTACTGTGCCGCAGATAAAGTGCTTTGAGCAATGGGGACATTTGTGGGGATGCTTCTCATCATGTTTTTGTTCCACATGCTTTTTGAATACTTCTGGGCTTTTTGTTTGCCAAGTGAGATGAGAGCATGTTTGAACAACTCTAATAGGTAACACATCAGATTCTGCTGCTGAATTAATTTCTGATGAATCCATACTCTCATTCTCAGTTTCTGTATCATCATCTGTAAAATCAGTGTCAGTTGCATAATGCTTCATTGCTTCAAGTTTTGACTTTGTAAAATATTTTTTATGAACCCGTTTTAGGTGAACGTGTAAAAGAGAAGCGTTAATACTAAAATGTGGACACCAGCAACAATAATAGCCAGTTTTTTGCACTGTCTGCATTCCCTTGAATCGCTTATTACTATTAGACACCTTAAAGTCTGGATCACTTGTAGAATCATACCCATCAGACATAAGATCTTCTTCTTCTTCTACAATACTATGGGATGGAGAGGCAACTTCTAAATCCTGTGGCAGTTTATCTTGGCACCCATGGTCTAGCATGTACTGTGGAATGTCATTCAAAGTAAACTTATAGTCAGTTATTTCAACATGAACACGACTGAAGTGGTGTTTTAAGTATCTATTGCCACGAAAGACTCTTCTGCACTTTGAACATGAATAACAGGTAATGTAATGCTGGGAAAATCTTTTAGCGTGAATGTTGTTGTGTATTTCTAAGTGAGAGGAAAGATCCTCCAAAGAGTCTACAGTCATGTTACATTGTTTACAGACATACATAGAGTTGATATCACTGTCTACCATTTGGAAGTTTGTTACCAACTCAGTGTGTTGTGTTTGAACATGTAACAATAAATCTGCCATGTTATTAAAGGTTGCTACACATTGAAAACAGCGAAGTAGAGTGGACGCTTTAATAAGTTCTTCTGGGTATGTATTGCTTGCAACTAATGGGTGGTCCGAGTGATTTTCTATGTGATGAATTTTCATGTTTTGCATGAAAACACAAGTGAAGTCTTCACATATTGAACACTTGAACAAGTTCCTGCCTTTGCTGAGGCAAAATGTGTTTGAAGAGGTCACAATGCTAGTGTCTTCAAGTACTTGTACGTTACCAACAGAGCATCCAACTTTGGGGTGAATTTGCCCAAAGTGTTGATGTATCGAGTATGAGTTTCCACCTTTAAAATCACAAACTCTGCATTTGTAAATAGGATGAAAAATAAGCCGGGTGCATTCATTATTCATCCATCCATTTACCCACTGTTGTGAAATAGCTGACTTGGGCATGTTTATTTCAATATGATTATCCAACAGATCTTGCTGAACCCTATCAGTAACAAATTTTGGAAACAACCTACTGTGGTTGTTCTTGTAATGTTTCAAAAGTTTTGGAATGGTTTTTGAACGAAAAGGACATTTCTCACACCTGATATCTGGGCTGTTGTCAGATACACTCTCATTTTCCTCATCTGCAGATTCCACCTCTTTTTGAATAATATCTTTACCAGGTGACTTTGAGATAAAATTACTGGCACCTCTGTCCAACTCTTCTCCACCACTTAACAAGGACATATTGTCAACATCATCTTCAACCATTGGAAACGATGTGCTTAAGCATTGGTTGCGCAATGATGGTTTGTCCTGTCTAAACGAATAATCAATGCTCTCCTTGTCATCATCATCTATGGCTGTGCTTTCAGCTTCAAACATATCATTAGTTTGAAATGATGCAAGGAACTCATGATTGTCAGCAAAATGGTCATGCAGATGATTGTAACTTAATGTACTGAAATCACATTTTTCACAGTGAAACCTGTGGTCCATTCTGCTGCGTACAGGCCCAACTGTCTGATGGTTACTCAAATAATGTTCTTCCAGCATGTTTGGATTTGTTTTTTTATCAGGACAAAGCATGCAAGGTATTTGAATGTTTCTAAATGTAACAAATGTATCTTCTTTAGGGGGATTGTTTGATATTTCCTCTGGCATATTAGCTGAGAAATAGTGGTTGTATTGTTCCAAAGCTTTTTTGCGTTTTATATCACATTTGGTAGTGGAAATGAAAGCCAAAAATTTAGTGTTAGCCAACGGATCATCGAGTGCCACTAATTTTTTCACAGATTTAGCTTTATATTTTCCATGTTTCAATGCACAGTGAATTTTAAAACCATTTGTGCTAACAGTCACAAAGGGGCATTCAGTACAACATAACAAAAACTTGGCATCCTCAAATTTAGGTTGTATTTTGGGTATATGACTTCTATTACAATGACTGTAAAATGGTTTGTAGTATTTGCTACTGTATTGACACTCTGTGCAGAAATAAAAACCATTTCTTTTAATGAGCAACTGCTGCAAAAACTCCTTTTTCGAATTGGGTCGTATGTAAGTATCTTCTTTATCACCATTCAAATATTCAATGTTTTTCTCAGTAAACCCTGGTGGCTCCTCAGATCCCTTTGGAGAGTTGGCATAACTGTGCCCATTTGACATTCTTAAAGAAGCAGTAGCTTGTGGTGTAGATTGATTACAAAGACCATCCTGACCATTCTCTACTGTGAAAGACTCAACTTTACAAAGTTGATCTGAACAACTTTGAATCAAAGTGTGCACATCAGGAAATATGTTTTCCTGAAGGTGTGTAAACCTTTTGACAAACTTGTCCTGTTTCATGTCACTGTTACTTTCCATTGAGTTATCAAAGCCATTTTCTGAGAATATTTGTCCCAAAATTCCACCACTGCAGTCCATGTTAAAAGATCCAGGCAACATACATAACACTATATTGTATAGCTTTAGAAACGAATAAAGATTGTGATTTGATGCACGATAAAGACTGACGTCATCAAACTTTCAGATCGTATATTGGTTTAAGTTGACAAACCCAGCACTTGGCAATGTTTGTTTATTTATTTGACAAGTGTCAAATACATTCAATAACTTTGTTAAAGATTTACTTTATTTGCGAAATAAACTGCGCAATGGTTACTGAACATGATGTAACAGCATTACCGATCTTTCTTTAATCTGTTCACCATTACGACCCAGACACTGAAATGATGATTGACAGTTTCACTAATGTAGGTTATTAAATACAACTAACAACATATGATCTATACTTTGTCTTGATAAACATCAAAAATAAAAACAATCATCTAAACTTAAACATAAAAGATAATGTATACGGTTACTTCCTATTGATTGCTACGCACATCAAGCCTTGCCGCGAAACCGCCGTTCCACGCTTTGGTCTATTTCTTTACCATCCAAGCAAAGTATCGTCAGTGATTTTATAGGATAGATAAATGCGAAACTGTACCTAAAACTCGCTAGACTTATTTTAGTACTGGTAGTCAATTTCTGGTAGGTTAAAATGGTTACGATCGAACAAAAACGAAAGGGTTTGCTCAGAACGGTCCCCAAAAATATTTAACAGTTACGTCGCATATAAGCTACGCCGCACGATGTCGGTGCAGATACAGGACAAAGTACTTAATACTTATAATCCCGTCGACCTAACTATAGAATAAGCCAACTCACGAACCTCCACGTATAAACACGATTAAAGCGCTTAAAACTATGCAGTCACATTAAAATAATTAAATAAAGCAATGATACAATAAATGGTGTTACGCATAAAAGTACTGTACGAACCATAATAATATTATAGTGCAAGACATTTTGCTTGCAAATGAAAATGACGGAACTCTGTAAACCCACAATAAAACCCAACACATATATTTCAAATACAGTGAAATGTTTAAGTTAAAACCGGGCATAATTTTATGCGGTTTCCGTCAACCAATAGCAAGTTTTGCTTGCGAAATTGCATTAATAATTCATGAGTAGGTCGACTAAAACGTTTGCCTATTAGACCTGTATGCTCCAACGCCTGGAGCAACAACAGCTGCAGATAAAGTTTCCACACGTTTTCATACAGGCTAGGTTATCATGAATGCAACAAGTGCGTTGGGAATAGGTACAGATGCAAACACATTGGATACAACGGTGGCCAGGTAAGTTCAAGAAAGAAAATATTACGCATATGTAAGAGTTAAAGTTATATATAAAATTAATTATTTAAAAAAGTTATATATACGTCGAGTGTAAATTGCACAATTAAATGGTTGAATTTTAAACAACCAAGCCGCATTGTGAACTTAAATATAGTAGGATGGGGGAAGATGGGACACCTTTTCATTCTATTTTCTCGTACATTTTGGTAATAAACAAAGAACATTCAAAGAATTATAAAACCTTGCCCTCGCGACTTTCATACACCATTGTTAATTGTTTAAAACACGACCAGGATATTTATATATTTTGTGCTAAAGGTGTCCCATCTTCCTCTACCTCACTTTACTTTATACGTTTTGCAGCAACCAGAATGGACTACCAGCACTCACAACAGCAGTAACAACTGGAGTGGTGCTCTTTATTGTTGTATTTGCTCTGCTGGTTGGAGCGGCACTGTATTTCCAATTGCGCAAGCAGCGAGAGTTGGCGGCAGTATTTTCCGAACATGCGGATCCGTCTGTTCAGTCGAAACTTAAGCAAGAGAATGAAAATAACACTGAAAACACTGCGAAACTGCAAGTGCAAAGCTTGTACCCAAAACTAGAACCTCAAAACAATGTTGTAAGCGGACGAAACGTTAAAAATGACCAAAAATGTGATCTGAAAACTTAAAAACCGGAAGCTGATAACCCACTGCTGTTTTTTTCGCATTCCGTACAGAACATGGATGAACCAGCTTTTCAATTTTTAAGCAGAGCCGAAAACAAGTTGCAGAGAATCGTTGTAGCGCGTTATATATTTTCACTTCTTACGGATAATAGCTTACTGGGATATACATTACATTAAAACATATTTCCCTTTGTCAGGAACCAACAATAAAAATCAGCATTGCAATATTACACAGACATTCGAATAAGAAACGAGCCAAAACAGCAAGCTTCGGAAGCAAGATGGCGGATGGACTGTTTTAAATTTTCGCGATAAAACACGATTTAAATTATAGGTCATTTTGTTATGAAACAAATTATATAGTACTGCGGGGGAAGATGGGACACCTTTAGCACCTAATATTCACATATCCTGATCAAGTTTTAAACAATAAACAACGGTTTATGGAAGTCGTGAGGATATGGTTTTATAATTCTTCGAATCTTCTTTGTTTACTACTAACTGGAACGAGAAAATAGAATGAAAAGGTGTCCTATCTTCCCCCACCCTACTGTAGGTCATAAAATTTTAGGAAAAATAGCACAGATTTGAGGAATATTTTTACGTGAATAATTGTGTTATATCACTGGTTTTTCGTGATTAGAAAAAAAAAGAAAAATAACCTTGGTATTCAAATTGAGGCTCGACTGAAAGAACTTTTCATTTCGTAACTCCAGATTGATTTGTTTGTCCGGAGAATTATTAAGTATTGCGCACAATGTTTAAGGCGTAAGAAATTGCCCACGACACATGCGCTCATCGTAATTGTTGCAGGGCGTGGCAAAAGAACATGTCAGGCTATAACACTCTACGACGGTAACATCTTCTGGTTAGAGGAAATTAAAATATAATAAAAACACAAAATTAAGAATTTCAAAGGCACGGGAGTAAAACCAAGTGAAAACGACGGAAAAATACAATCGAATCAAGAAAAAGGCGACTGGTGTATCACTCAGTTTGGATACCAAAATTAGCGTAGGCAACCGAAGAGCAGCGATCCATTAAAACCGTGTTTTGGGTGATTGCGTAACAGCCAAGCATTGCCTTTTTGGAGATACAGCAACCAACGCATATAAGCGAAAGGTCTGTCAGCCAATGCTATATACTTCGTACACGCGCTGCGAACGTGTACGAAGTGCAAACAGCCGGTTTACAATGAAAAGAGTAATTTGACTTCGAAGCTAGGGAACATAACGTAAGTGCATCAGATCGTAACTTGATTGGGAGAGCAAATAGTAAATATCCGATGGAAGAACGGGATATGAACTTGGCGCACGATTGGCCTATTAAAATTCATTGCGTAGCTTTGAACACATCGTTTGAAAGTAAGGGGCAAGAGGATGATTATGTCAGGATACTTTCAAAAGATCGTGGAACAAAGCCTAACCACCACAACCTTCACGCCTGAAAACAAAATACTTAATTAGTTTAATTGGAACGTTACTAACATAATTGCTAATAAAGTTGTAGCATGGGAGGGGTGGAGTTCTGTTTACAGTGGGAGTCAATACATAGATTTATTGACATTTGGCCGATAAGGAAATGTATTTAAAATCAAAATAAGAGAACGGGCGAAATTGTGGCCGCTGGTTTACATTATTACTAGTATATATTACAAAAATGAATTTAAATTATTTATCTTCGCTTGACGGGGCAAAGATAGTTTTTATAACACGGGTGTTCGACTTTACACACTTCGTGTCCGCTTATAAATTACCGCACATGTAAATTTGTTAGACAACTCATAAGGGACCACTGGGTTGAAGGAATTGCCGCCAAGTGTTATGCCGAAGAACACGTTCTCCATGGAGGCACTATTGGACTTCGAACTTACCAACTTTTGGCTTAAGCAGTCGCGCTTACTACTTTTTTCGCGGCGTTAAATGATTGAATGAATGAAAGCAACTTTTTCTATCCTCGCGTGGCGGGGCAAGGGCAGTTCTATAACGAGTGTCGTATTTCACACACCTCGTGCCCGTTCACGTGTTACCATGTATGCAACTTTGTGGTTGTTAAAATACATTTACTCGCTAATGCTATACATTTTGTCTAACCTCTTAAAACCGGTTTATTCCGGTATGTGTCATCTCCTATGGACGCAGCCAACCGGTATGCTCAGTTTGGTGTCCAGTGTTTCGTTATGTGGGATGAGTGAATTATGTGCGTAGTGTAACACTAGATCGCTTAGTGTCAGGTGCAGATTAAACGGTTCTGCAAAACCGTAACCATCATCGGTTTGCTCGATAAGACAGTGGTGTACCTTGCCATTGGCACTGTGGAGAGCAGAACGTTAATTTCTATTAATTACTAATGTTTTATCTAGCATAAAATTTTACATACCCACGAAATAAAATTTTAAAAAATTAGAAATTCTCAGGGCTCTCTTTATCTAGCATTAAAAAAATGAATATTACAGTACGAAATCTTGTACATTTTTAAAAATAATAAATATTTTTTTAAACCTTTTTACAAAAATGCTATTCGAGGTATAACATACATGGTAAATGCAAACTATAAAAGTTAATTGACATTTTTTAATATTTGTTGGTGCTATTGCTGGGAAACATAGAAACCGTAGTCTGTTCATTCCAGCCGTATGTTCGATCTTAATATAGTTTAAAACGATTGTGTTTGATGTAAAACGTACACATAAATGAAAGGATATCGTAAATTTAGGAATTCAAAATCAAAACGGTATTTGTATGGACCAGTCAAGTGCAAACATTAAGCTATGTACGTTCGATTAAACAATTTCAAACGGTGGATAGTAAACGAGTTAGTATCGGAAATTTGATGTCTGAAAATATATAAATGAAAAAATGTAGTGCAAGCTTACGAGTTATATGTATGTTACTTTGTATGTAAATATTTTTTGGGGATTTTTTTATGAATGTATGAATGTAACTTATAAATGTAGCAATATCTGCGTAGCCGAAAACGACAATCGTTAAACACGTATGTTCTGTTTTATACACCTCGTGCCAGCTTAAACGAATTACTAAGTATGTTACTTTGTGAGTGAATAATTCTTTTAATTTTAATTTTTATATGAATGTATCTATGTATGAATGTAACTTACTTTATCCTCGCGTGGCCGGAAAACAACATTTGTTAAAGTAACAGGTGTTTTGTTTCATAAACCTCATGCCAGCTTACGAGTTAGAGGAGTTACCAAGCATGTTCTTTTGAGGGTGATTATTTTGGGGAATTTTTTATTTACGGCGAATAATTTAGATAACCCATTAGTGACCACTGGGTTGGAGAAATTATCGCTATGTATCTTTCTTAAGAGAACATACGGTGGATAGTAAACGTGTTTAGACGGCTTGGAAAATCGAAAAAAAGATAAGAGAAAATTAAAATTGAACTTACACGAGTGAACAAGCGTATGGCGGAGGTCCGTTACGTTCCCTGATAAGAAAGGTACCGTTGGGTGTTCCGCGTAAAACCTCGTCTGCTTCTCTCCTGTGTGGGTGGAAAACATGTTAATATTTCATGCTACATGGGTTCGAAACACTAGATATACGATAAGACACAGTATTTTTGTAAAACTTATATAATTAATCGTTTTTTTCGCCACCTATTTTAATCGTTTTAAGGTAGATTTTTTCTTCAACTTATTTAATTGCTTTTTTTTAGGCAGCTTTTTCCGGCAATTATTTAATTGTGTTCCGGCAGCTTTTTCGGGTATTTTTAGTTGTTCTACCGCTAATGCTACCGAGCATGCTTAGAGGCAAATCTGAAGCACTTTGTGTGTCTGTTCCTCTAATCTTACATGTAAAGAGAAGCGATATAATGTATTATGCATTGGCGGTGATACTTGGTACACGGATGCACTTTAATTTAAAAAAATGCGATTAACAAAAAAGATGCATAGCATGTCAAACCGTCGGTGCAGTAATATAAATGAACGTAACTGATTTCATCCTAGGTTCAAGACAGGCGTACTACCCACTGTCACAGCGCCGACAAAGAAAAGATTTAATTAAAAAAACAATGTATAGGTCTATAGGACGTCAAAACGTTGGTACAATAATAAATTGCCAAAAGGAAAAAAAACAGTATTTTCTATTACTTCTGCTACCTGACATAAAGTAAATAATTTTTAGCGATTAATTTGGTATAAAAAGTTGTACTTTTGTCGTTCCGTTTACATTTTTCTTGACAATATTTTGTGAGATTCCCCTACCTGCCATATCTTGGGAAGAACCAGTTGGTTTCAACACAATGGTCGGGATACTTCTCTCGGAGGTTGACGGAGTCCGGAAGATGATAGACTCCTTCATTTTCATCTTCCTCATCTATACGTAGCTGGTTATTGATCACTTCTTCACTGATCCGCATAGCTTTTAAGTGACTGGGGGTAAAAAAAAGAATAAAAAATAAAATTTAGGATAGAAAGAGATAGTTTACACTGCAGTCTGATCGTTGCTACCATTGTGGGGTGTAGACACTTTAGAACAGAGAAGCAAGACACTTTAGAACAGCGTTTCTTAAACTAGGGGTAAAACCCTCGTATTTGGGGGGTAAATAAGCCACCAATCAAAATTCACATTAGTTGATCGGACAGGAAAAATTGTGCCAATTATAGTACTTTACCAGACATTGAACAACACGTTGCCAAAAAAATAGCGCATCTGTCTCATTAAATAAACTGCTGTAAATGGCTGTTTTTGCTTTGAATAAATGAGCACCATATTACATATTGGGGGTAATTCTGAATAGTATCTTTGTTAAAAGGGTAAAGCATACAAACAAGTTTAAGAACCACTGCTTTAGAAAATCATTAAAAATTAAATGACATAAATAGGTTCAAAACTTACGAAATCCGGGAGTCCCTCAGTTTCTTGAGCTGGTACATATCAGCTTTGATGCTGTTAAGCCGTCTATCTCTTTCCCTGTTCTCTTGGATCTCCTGACCGAGTTGTGTCCGTAAGTCCTCACATTGGTTTACAATAAACAACAGTCGCGTTTGCATACGGCGGAAATTTTCCTTTAACCTGGTTTAAAATAATGATGTGTTAAAAATACTTTAAAGGGCTCAACTGGTAAGAAAAAATGTATTTTCAATGTTGTGTGTTCCAGATACCAGTTTTTCATACCAGCCGTTGAATTATAATTTGCATAAAAGACAATATGGCATGTTATTTTCACAGAATACACAGCTTAAAGTCCAGGTAAGGGATTAGGGCAGAGTCATGAACTTGCCATGGGAAAGTACAAGTCTGTTATATGTCAATGCCAGAATAGTTTGCTAATCGCTAGGTTATGTAAACAATAAAGGTTACGAATGACTTTTGTACTTTATGAGTAAATGTTAAATGTTGTGTTGAATAATCTTTACAGTAGGAATATAGAATAAGCGACAAACTTTTTAAAATTCAGGAGATTTAATTTAAACATTAATAGTGATAGCATATCTTCATATACCATAATTTGTGAAATTTAGGTAAAAAACTACCAGCACAATTAGTTGTGTCACTTTGATGACATTTTTGGTTTTAATTAGTTTTACTGTTGTTCCTGAAATGATAATAACAATACTTCACTAAATAAGCGATGTATTTTGATTTTAATTTTTATAAAGTAATAGTGAATATGTTTGGTGTAAGCCCTGTAGTGTATATCACACAGGACCATAAACCTCTTATAACCAGAGCATCAGACATGCTTAACGCATTATAACATAATTTTTAATTTATTTATTTTTTAAAAAAACGATAGCGAAAACCATGTTATTTAAAAAATGAATAGAAGGGAATCAACAGCAAAAAAAACGTTTGTTAAAACACACTATGGATAAAAAGTGTGGAAAAGAGAGTCAAATAAAAATGTGGCTGTTGCACCATGACCCAGTATTGCTTAAGTAATCACTGGACATATGAATCTTATGATGTAGTATTTAAAAAAAAAATTGTTTAACCTGTGTTCTTCATGACTGCCTTGTGCTTGGTCCATGTAAGTAGTTAGTGTTGAACATTGTTCTTTAAACATCGATATCGTTTCCTCATACGCACTAATTGCTGTCTTCATGTTTTGAATGTCCTGAAATACACAATGATAGTACTTTAGTAATACCAGGCTGTCCAGGTATAATGTAAATATAATGTAAATTATTTTGCAAATACATTTTATACATAATGTAAATAATTTTTATAAAGGAAGTTCTTTATTTTCTTTATACCAGATGAGCTGCTAAAAGATTGTTTAGATAACTGACTGGTAATACTCATTGAAAATAATGCATTGGTAAAACAGTAAGAAAACTTTATTATATTTTACCAATATATCAGCTATACACAACTGTACAGCTAGAAAGAAATGAATGCACAAACAAATGTACTTGTCGTTAGTTTTAAAGAATACGACAAGTATTTCACACCAACCTGTTGCCTTGCATTGAAAGTTGCAAATATGTCTTGGTAATCGTCGCTAATCTTGATAAAAGTTTTATCGTCCTCCAATAAAGCTCGGAACAAAGCTTCTTTAGATTCGTCCGACAATTCTGTTGTTGCTTGCTAAGAAAATAAACCAAGTTAACAAAAAATTGTTATTTATGCTGTTGGCGAGCAGGCCAGGCATATTGTTTGGTCTTTACCAATATTTTCATAGTGCTTATAAAATAGTGTTAAGTATTGTAACCCAAATAAAGGCAACCTGAATAGACTGTTAAAAGTTAAAACGGTTGGTAAAGTAATAAAACAGCTGTATTTATTAGTATCTGGGTCTACTTTTTACTTTTATAAAGTAATAGTTGAAATACGCTATTTTAATTTATCAACATTTTGTCTGCTATATGGCGAGACAACATTAGCCTATAATTATTACCTATACTTTTATAAATCTTTGTCGCAAAATATTAATAAACATATGATAAAAAATTGTCACTGTTCAAAAGTTTAACTGCTGCAAAAAATTTGTTTGTCTCTTCGAGTTACAATTTGTTGCTAAAAGTCTAAAACCATTATATAAATATATATATATAAGTATATTGTATATGGACTATAAACATTGCATGTAATTACACCATATAAAACTAGACATTTTATACACAGCACATTTTGTTGCTACTTTTACAACTAGACGGCTAAGACCAAGTGAGTTTGTAAACTAAAGCACTCTTAACCTACAAATGGTTATTTGTAGCAGGTATTCAGGTGTAAGTAGAGCATAACTAGCAAACTACACTTGAAAATACACTTAAATCTCAAGACTAATGGAAATGTGTGATGGTATATTATAACAGTAACATACGAATTGCTGGCAAAATGCGCATACAACATTAAAGAATACAAAAATTCATATGAAATGAAAAGTAAAGACACAATACAGGTTTACACGTAAATTTTGTGTTTTTAACAGAAGCATTAACTGACTGCTATGAATACAATTTAGTGTAGCCTATACCATGCTTTAATGTTATTATCTCAGGTCTGCTTTAACTACATTAACCTTTTGTGTTGGCCTGCCATATGCTGCTGTTGCTACAATTTAATGCGCTAAACCAATTCCCTTTCAAAAAAACCATTTAAATATAACTAGACGACTCTAAATATAACTGTAGAATCCTGCTCTTAGAATAGGAAAACAAACAACACAAAAAAGACATCACTAAAAATGGTTTTAGTTTTTAAACCAAAACACTTGAGATAAAAATTACATTAAGCATGTAGGCTATTATGTTTGCATTGAAACTGACCAAAAATCCAGGTTTTATGCAGTTAAACACAAAAAAATAAACCTATTTTTTAATTCTACACACCTGTTTTGGAGCTGGATACCTGAGCGTTATATCCAGGTCAGGGTTATATCTTGTAAGAGGTTCATTTCGATAGTGGTTCACAAGTTGTATGACTGAATTGAAAATAAGCGGCTCTGCAAAACCGTACATTCCATTTCGACTCATAATCCGAATAAGTTTGTTGCTACCCCCTGTTGAGGAAAAATGGAGACATAATTAAAGCTTGAGGTGCCTGGTGTTCATATGATACATAGCACCAGATTTTTTGTAGTTTAAAGGTGCACACAAACGAAAAATGAAAATTTGTATATGGACATAGATGCTTAAATGTGACCTAAAGCTAAAGGTAACATTAAAGTTTCACAAAACAATACAGCTTTTAAAAAAAATCCTGGAAAAAATGTAGACATAATTAAAGCTATAGGTGCCTGGAGTTCATGACATAGAGAATCAGATTTTTTGTAGTTTAAGCTAGGGGAGCCTGCAGTTCATAGCATACCAATTTTTGAAAAAAAGGTGGCATTATGTTTCGCTTTGGAAATTTATATTTAATAACAAAAAAAAGTGAGGGAAAAATAAGATTAAACTAAATATTTTATGAAAGTAGGACAATAAACAAAATGTTTTATTTTGTATTTAATGTAAACAAAATTGTTATAAGTTGCTTAAATTCTCAATGGATTGTGTCAGTGACCAGTGTCAGTGTGTGTTAAAATTTTTCCGCTTTTCGGTAATCCGAGTTATTGATTGATATGCTGAACCCTGTTCTACGTGGAACATAAAATGAAAATAAAACTAGTTTGATGAATCTTAAACTTGCCGTAAATCTATATAACTGCTTGGCACATTTAAAAAATGATTGATGAATTAGATGAGTTAATAATTAATTGAAGATAAACATGTACAACATTGTGATTACAATTTCACCATGTTTCGGTCTTAGATAATTGGATGGTTTATTCTGATATAGAGAAATGAAGAAACAATATGGTAAAAAAATTACAATATTCTGTTACTGCTGTTACTAGGCATAAAGTAGAATAGTCTTTTTAAGCTCTGGTAAATACTACAGTTATTTTATTCTTATTCTAACATTTCTACTGCTATTCGGTTAGACTTGTGGTGTTTCATTTATAATCAATTTAACTATGTTCTTTATTCGTTCTCAATCCGTCCCCGCTATTGTTTTCCGTGATTTATACCGTCACGACTCGGTGAACCCACGTGTGCGCTTTTTCCTGTAACCTTGCCTTTTCGTTCACCGTTAGTTCCTCGACTGTTCTCTGCAGTCACATTTGGTTCAGGCGACGTGGTAGAACGTACTATTACTCGCAACGCGTGTTTGTGTTGCAATATCTATTTACTTTTTTATTTTACATTTCTAACTGTTTTAATTTCCATTCTATTTGAATAAGGTTTTTAAATAAAAAGAACAAATTGATAAACACGATCTCCCAACGCTTCAGACTTTATTAGAGTTATGTTACAAAAAATACCTTTAAATATTACTTACTCAACAGAATTACTTCATACAATTGTACGTTTGTACCTAAGCCTAATCCCTACATTTACAGTTTACCAATTCGTGGTAAAAACAGTGCATACCTTTTCTTAATGTTAGGGTATACTCGCGATCACTATTGGCAGAGTTTCGGACAAGAAACGTCCCATCTTGTTCATCACTTAACTGGGCATTGACTTCTTCCCTTGTAACACTACCCCAGTACCATTCCTGGTCCTGTAATTTAACAAAAACACTGTTTTGAACAACTATCTGCTCTTAGTTTTCTTTTTAAACTTCTGCATTTTAATTTTTTAAATATTTTTTGTCTCCAAAGTGAAAGCAAAAATATTGAAACAACAAGAAGGGAATCAATAGCAAAATGACAGTTGTGAAAACACGCTATGAATAAAACTTCTGTTGTTAAAACACGCCCTGAAATAACGATGGTTGTTAAAACACGCTATGAATTAAAAGTTTTGGAAAGAGCGTCACTGAAAAATTGTGCCTGTTAAAAAAATGTCACTTTACAAACAATAAATTGTTAAAATGGAAACGTAGAATCATAATTAGCCTCGCCAGGAAGTTTGTCTGGCACATCCTGTACTAATGTTTAATAAACAGATTTATTTACAGCAAGTTTCGGTTTATTTAAAAACATTCTTATTTCACCCATAAATAAATTTAAATGTATCTTGTAATAAAACTTTGCATAATAAAATTAAATTTAACCAGCAATGCATGAAAGCATTAGTAAAGCGCTACCAATTTCCAAGGTTTGGAATGGCTAACCACAACAATTGATCGGATAAAACCTGAGTGAGGGGTGTGTGAGTCATTCTTTTATGTTAGGCAGGAAGAGATAATATAAATATGCAGCCACTGGATATAGAAAAGCAGTAGGAAGTAGCGCGTGTGTGCTGCTTACGTAACTGTTAATTTTGCTAAGCTAAACGCATGTTTATTTGATTAAGCGATCTAACAAAAACATCTGTAGTGACCTAAATTGTATGACACTTCAAAATTTACCAACTTAAGGAAAAAAACATGTTTTTTTTAAACATAAATTGGTAGAGGATTTAATGTTTTGGTTGCATAATATTTAAAAAAATCAAGTTTTCTTATACAGTGTACAAATAAGCTGCTTTTCAACATAAGTGTTAACATATCCCTGCGTGGAACGAAAGGACATTTCCGTCAGAATTTCAAAGCTTACATTAATGTTTCTTCATGAGTTAAAACATGGACAGATTTTTTACTAATCGGGTAAAAGAAAAAAACACTCAAAAAATAAAACTTTTACCTAAATTTTTTATTTTTTTTTTAAACTAAAACCTTATAATTTGATATTCACAATACATATTACAAGTGTACATATTTTACATTACAATACATGTTACAGGAGTACAGAACATTTTTGTCGCAATATTTTTAGTTTTCTTATGTAGTGTATAAATAAATATGGCTGCTTTTTAAAATAAAAATTTAAAATAAAAGACATTATTATTACAACACAACAGTTACCTGCAAGGATTGTGATAGAGATGGACGATGTGGTCGGGGAGAATTTGATCCATTTGAAACATTGACATTTATGGGCACTGGTACGTAGTTGCTGTTCACTTGTGGTCTGCTGTCACTACCACTGGTGAAAAACGAATGTTAAGATTTGCGAAAAGTGATAACTGATAACCAGAGAAAAGAATGGAAAAAAGTGATAACCAGAGAAAAGAATGGAAACTAGATAGGTATTTAAAGTTAAGATTTGCAAATAGTGACACGCAGAGTCCCAGAAAAAAGAAAAGAACCAAACATTTATTTACTGTTAAGATTTGCGAAAAGTGATAACCAGAAAAAGGAAAGGAACCAAATATATATTTACTGTTTAAATTTTGAATAGTGATAGCCAGAAAAAAAGGGAACTAAACGGATATTTAACTTAAAGATTGGCGAATGGTGATCAGAAAAATATAGCAACCAAATAGATATTTATGTTAAGATTAGCGAAAAGTGATACCTAGAAAAAAAGGAAGGACCTTAATTATTAGATATTTAATGTTAAGATTTGTGAATGGTGATAACCAGAAAAAGGAAGGAACTGAATGGATATTCTCAAAAACTGCAAAATATGATTGGGTCTCAATGTACAGTGAGGAGTGTTTCAATCAAATGAAATGTGATCTAGTTGGGAACATGAATATGCTTTTTGGTTGGGCAACACGTATGTACTGATTACTTTCCTATATCAGTTGTTGTTGCACCCTCAAGCACATGAAAGTAAAACAGGCAATACATCAGGCCAACAGAGTAAAAAGTAACTTAAGATATTAATTTAATGTACACAAATTATAATAATACTACAAAAAAAACTTTGCAGGTTACATTTTCCATCAACTATTTTACAGCAAATCAATCTCACGAAAATGAAACATGCATTACATTAAAAAACTGACAAAAAGTTTAATTAAAGTGAAAGCCTATCATACCAGCGGGGAGGGATAACAGGAGGGACTTCTGCTTCATCAACCACCTCAGGTACAGGGGGTAACAAGGGCCTTTCACGAGGCGCCGGTCTCGGGACAACAGTCTGCACGTACTCCACATACTCAGCAGGAATGTAACCTGTCTCGTCCGTTTGAAGGTTGGTGCAGTATAGCCAGCCTTCTGGGTGCTTGTCAGTGCCCTGAAATTACATTTATTTTTATGATTTATAAATATGTCCACATTTGTATTTTATTTTGTAAGATTTCATTTTGATAACATTTTTTAAAGTTGGCAAAAAAAGGAATAATTTGCATATTTAGTAGCATAGGCCGGTGCTCTTCAACCTTTTTTGCAATTTTTTTGTTCGTGATGCACCCTTGTATACCGTTTTGCACTGGTGCACCGTGGACACCGGTTGAAGAGCAATGGCATAGGCAATTTACCTGTGTTAAACACCAAGAACAGAAAACTAACTGTAATTGGTTAAAAAAAATTAAATTCATAATCACACACATAATGGTAACAACTAACAAATAAGCAAGGCAGGAAAAGATCGTTAACCACAAAAAATAAGGAAATGCATAACCAGTTTAACCACGAATACAAAACGATTCGCAGAATTTTAACCCTTAGCAAGTATCATTTCGGTTAATTCAACCACAAAGCAGTATTCCATAATTTACAATGCAAAGTGAACTGTAAAGCAAAACCAAGAAAAAACTATTTTGCATTGTTATAAATATGAAGAGCATATTTAAAATTTAATTTAAAATAAAAACTTTGTTGACTATGCAGAATTTTTAAAAAGTTTTTATGGCATAAAAATATAAATATATATACAAACATAATTAAAGAATTTTCTTCATATGAAATAAAATCCTAAAGGCCTATGTAACTTTCTATTTAAGTTGCTTTTAATGTTTTACCAAAATATCAAAAAAAGTGTCAAAACCTCACCGTAAAAGCAAAATTTAGCGGCAGTTTAACAATAACAGTGTCGTTGGCCCTACATCGTATACATCTGTCTTTGTCCTGTGGCTCATAGTCTGCTACCATACGATACTCAATACCTAGAAAATAATTTAGTATATAGGCTTTTATACATATATTATATAATAAAAATATATATATAACTAAATGCTCTATGTATTATTATAAATATAAGGCTTTATGGTTTAAGCATGATATACAATGTAAATGCATACAAACTTGTACTACAGCAAGAACTTTTTATAAATTGGGCGCAACGCGAAAGTATAAAGGTATTAATTATTTCAGCTTGAGGTAAAAATGCATTGAACACATTTAAATGTATGTGGCATATTGATAAGGTAATTGGTGCTGGTGAAGAAACTTTCCCCGGACCTTATTTGCTAACCACTAACCCCTAACTACGTATCTCTATAACCAGCACTAACCCCCTAACCATCAACCCCTAACCACCAACCTCTAACACATGTACCGGAGGATTCTTCACTAGTGCTAATTAATTATGTAACAGTAATGACTGCACACGCTTCACACCGTATATACAATACAAGATACAACTAACCTGGAATGCTTTGGTGTGGATAAATTGGTTGTTGGTCTGACATATCCAGGTTTTACGTTAATTAGTTAAACTTCTGCAATTTTTTACATAACCTTTCCATCTGCAAACCAATAGATTAGCTAAGGCTACGAACGTATTTCCTGGAGCATAACTTTAAATAGATCACCGGTAAACGAAAAGCGGTAGATTAACATTTCCTCTTGCAACCATATTAGCAAATCGCTTAAACGAGATGAGCTCTCAGACTCTTAACCACTGCCTTTTTCCCGGTGTCTGACCAAAAAAGTCACGCAAAACCAAAACTATGCGATGACACTGATTTCGATATGTACTTCTTAAATGCTGAGACTTTGCATTCTAATGATTAAGATATTTGCCACACAGTAATTTATTTAAACATTCAACGCCAAATTACGTGAAAGACAAACGCTATTTTACATAAATGGACAAAAGCTAATCGATTTTGGGGCGACATTTGGCACATTTTCATTAATTATTCCCAGGTCATAACCGGGCGGTTTGCAGCTGTGTGTTTTGCCTATAGCCATAGTCCTATGCCTATACTTTCAGAAGCCACAGTCATATTTTCCTTAAGGCAAATTATTTTTTTATGCCACAAATTGTTTTCTGGTCAGGGCTTTATCTTGTATTCCAATCTTTTACATTCCTGTATCGATAAGATTTGCTTTCAGAGAAGTTTCCTAAATAACAATTCTACTCCTTGTCTGTCTACATTGTTGGACGTGTTTTTACACACTGTGTTGGTCAATTAAAAAGTTTATTTTTAGAACTCGAGTTCAAAATACATTCTTAAAGTTTAAAACACATTCTTTTGATGCTGCATGGGATTGAAAACTCTTGCTTCAATTGCATAAAAAGATTATTGCACAATTGCATATGACTTCATAATATGTTTACACATCATTGAGAAAAGGTCTCCACTTGATATACATGTCTTTTGCTAATTCAATTGCATTGCCTGTAACAAATAAATAAATAAAAGAGGGCATCATTAGTTGGTAATATTAAAAAAATGAAATAGAGTTTAAATACATTTAATATTTATCACTTGTTAGGAAATTGTAGCTAAACACCACAAAACAGTTACACTTTACCTGTTGCGGTAGAAGGAAAAACACTTCTGTCTTTAGTGAAAGGTTCTTCCACATTGGTAAATACATCAGATGCAAAAGCCTTATGGTCAAACTTTGATTTGGTGGCATAGGCATGATTTAAATAGCTGACAAATAAAGCCCATCTTGGCCTACAAATAAAATTGAAATATATATGTTATGACTGCCAGATCTTACAAAATAAGATCTTGGCAACTCTTTGTTTTGTTATTTTAAACTACTGGCGTTTTGTCTATCATACAGAACCGAACGCCTTATCAGTGTATGTTTAGTGTCTTGTCCAAGAACACATATGCCCGCAATAATATCAGCGTCAAGCCTTTTTCGTACTTGTAAACAGTTTTGTTGAATATAAATAGATAATATGCTATTCTTGCCTGTAGTAATGTTTGACAAGGGAACACCAATGTTTGCTTGCATAGTCCAGAATTTCACCATTCGGACCCCACAGAGTAACTTGTATCCTTGCATTGTATTCATACAAATCCTTCTCCTGCGTTTAAAAAATGATTAGTCATGGCCATATGTTAAGCTTCTCATCTCACTGCTTCACAGTATTACAAACAATTGCTATATAATGAACATTGGTGTAGCATATCTGAAAAAATGCTTTTAACACATACTTTGTAACCCATTAAATACGTATTTTTTTGTGTTAAGAAAAAACAATTATTCGTCAAAGATAGCAACCATCTTAAATTAGGATATTTGTTACCTCAGCAGTGGTTCCCAGTATTTTTGCATCTTGAATCCACTTTCCCATACTAAAATGTGCATCACTGCACAACATTTTGTCGAAATCATCCAGCAAATCTAACAGTTGTTCTCCAAGTTTACCAGGATCTCTTTTCCATAGAAATTCCTGATTTCAAAATTTTAGTTAAACATGGGTTTAATACTGTATAAGAACAGCATAGCATGTACCAATGTTTAACTTAAAAATCACCCTATAGACAGATACAAAACATTAGGCTCGTTGCTTTTACCACTGTGGGCATATGTGTCCTTGGGCAAGGCACTTAACGGCAATTAATCCCACCCGGTGGTCACTAAAGGGCTGTACAAATTATCAGCCATACATAAAAAAAATTAAAAAAAAATCACCCACAAAAGAACATGGTAGCTCGTTAAGCTTTCATGTGGTGTATGAAACAGAACAACTTTGTTATAACGACTGTTGTTTTTTTTCACGCCAGGATAAAGCAAGTCACATTCATTCATTCATTCATAACTTTATTTTTGCATAAAATATTACAAAATATACCTCAACCATTGCATAGTACAGGAGTCTGTGAACTGCCTGCAACATTTGTCTTGTAATGTCTACAGCATCATACCTAACTGTCTCCAGATCTTTTAGAGTATTTAAAGATTGTGAGAAATTGTCCCAAGCCAATGCAAGGCTGTAGAATAACATACATTTAAACCTACATATTTAATAATTATGCAGACTTATTCCTCTGTAATAAATTGCAACATAATATCAATTAGCAATGAACACAGCCCATAGGCGTAAAGTTTTACTAAACGTTAGGGTTGCAAAAACCAGAAAAAAAGGAAGTCCTCGCGCCGGTAGGCGCGAAAAAAAAAACGGTTTGCAACCCTTTGTTTTCGGTTTGCAACCCTTTAAATATGTGCTTTGTAAAAGCTCATACAAACGTAAACGTATTCAGAATTACGTAGGGATGAGACAAATTAAAATTACGCGCGTTTGGCGAGTCCGTGTAATGAGAAACGGTCGAATCCGATTGCCTGGCGAGTGACGTCACAGTAGCTATGTCGCATGCGCCTTTCGTCAAGCCCGCACGAGTGTGTGGTTATCTTACAAACGAAGACCCGTCCGTCGGAAATAGTAGGTTTCCAGAACGAAATATCGCTGAAATAAACTGCCTAAATCGTTTCCAACACTGCTTTATATTTATATGCAATGTTTTCCTCAGGCAAGCAGCATATTTATTACGAAATAGTAGGGATTCACACGTGGATTCATTGCATCATAATAGCGGTTGTTTGAACCTGGCAATTGATTACGACATAATAGCGATTCACACGTTGATTACTGACGTCACAATAGCGATTCACACGTGAATTATTTAGCAAACAGGAGTTTAAATACCAGTTGAATGCATTTGTGTCGTGAATGACGCATCGGTATTGACATATTTTAACGAACGTAAACGAAGTTTGTTCGCAGTAATAATGGCGTCTTTGTTTGGTCGAACGTAATTCCTTACGCATTATTAGTATTGAGAAAATCAAAGGGTTGCCAGGCAACCCTGCAACCCCGTAACTTTACGCCAGTGACACAGCCTCACAGGTAAAGAATTTTTGATGGTAAATCTTCTCTGCTTTTATGCAAAAACATGCAAAAATCGTTGTGACTTTACCAAAAGTGTTAGTTTTAAACAACAAATTTTATAGCTTTAGATAGTAAATCCTATTTGTACTAGAACTGTGGTATCAAAACACTCCAACATTCTGTGTGTTTTATCTAGAGTATTAGTTTTAGATGGTAAATTTAATAAATTTAGGCAACAAATTTATTAATACAAGAAATCTGGTACAAAAATACTCCAACAATATTTCAACCTTTACCTGGAGTATTGGTACCAATATGGAAGACCAGGATTATCCAACGTGGGTCTTTTTACTGGTGAACCACGTATCAGACTTTTTGAAGGAAAACCAGGTTTCGTGTCGTTGTAGATTGTGTTACCAAGTATATTCCATGTTTTTATGGCTTCGGGACTACTTGTGTTATACCTAAAGACAGTGGAACTTGTTTTCGCTATTTAGGTTTTAAAACGAACAAGCTAAAAATAGAAAAAGCAACAAATAGCGGTGTTTGTAAAAACTTACAATGCCTAAAATCCATACACAAATTACAATACATTACACAAGAGCGATTTACATTTGAAAGACTAATGCTAAGTGTGCATAAGAAAATTATTACCACTAGACACCAGCGACATTTTAGTTTACTTTAACAAAAGATCCACACAAGGTGCTTTGAAAAATTGCTATCTAAATAAATACCAGTCAAGATTTCGATGTTTTTAAAAGCAAAACACATTACACAACAGCCAATAGATGATTGAAAGAGAAAAAATTAATACAAATTGCTGAGTATATAAAAAATGTAATATCACAACAAGCTACCTTTTCAATTTAACTTGAATGTGAATGAATAAATAAATGTAACTTACTTTATCCTCGCGTGGCCGGAAAATAACAGTCGTTATCACACGGGTTTAACACTTTGTGCCAGCTTACAAGTTACCATGTATGTTACTTTGTGGGTGATTATTTTTTGGGGGGATTTTTTCTTTTTTTTTATGTATGGCTGATAATTTGGACAACCCATTAGTGACCACTTTGTTAGTGATTTACTTAACAAAATACTACACAGGGTGTTGTATCTCTACCTTCTCATTGTATATTCTTTTAACCAGTTTGTAACATTGACAGAATGCACAGTGAAACCAGTTTCCAACATAAAATCATAGATCATATAGTTTTGGTTGATACCTTCAGGAGTTACACCAGTTCCAACCATGGTTGAGTTTACACTGGTGAGAGCGATTCCTGGTTGCTTTAACAAATCACAACAAGTTAGAGATTGCAACATTTCGAATGAATGAATGTAACTAACTTTATCATCCCGTGGCCGAAAAACGACAGTCGTTATAACACAGGTGTTCATACACCTCGTGCCAGCTTACGAGTTACTATGTATATTACTTTGTGGGTTATTATTTTTTAGGGGGGATTTTTTTCATTTTTTATGTATGGCAGAAAATTTGAAACTCCCACAATGGTAGCAGCTACGAGCCTTAAACCCATTACCTCTGGGTTACAGGCAGACATGCTAACCACTTTGCCACTGCGCCGGACATTTTATGTCATGCATGGAAGTTGTTATAGTTATACAGCCTGTGATTTGATTAGAAGTTATGTTTCTCTTTTTTATGGAAAATCAGCATCCTCATCTTAATTTTGTCAATAGTTTTATAAAGAGCTATTTAAAATTGCTATAACCCAACAACCTACACAACTTAATTGCTTAGTTTAAAAGACTTTAATGGGCTGTTTTATAGTTTAAAACAGTTGTAAACATTTCTTTTTCCAAGTTGTAATACAGTATATCCATGTACAGTTGCTCTAGAGAGCTATAAAAACATAGTCATACAGTTACAAGAAATAAAATTCCAAAAGCAATAAAACACTGTAAATTACTCACTGTGTTCACAGTATTAATTTTTCCATAGAAACCCATATTTCCCCCAAAATCATGCAACATGCACCACAGGAATGGTTGACCAAAGTACCAGTCTGGTAAATATTGGGGGTAAGATTCAGAAAACAGATCCAATACTAGCATTTTGCCCTGAACATAAACAAAATGGAGTCAGCGAGTCAGCAATAGGAAATCAATACAGCCGCACAATTGAAACCATGTTACAGTTTCTTAGAATCGTTATACTGACTAATCTTATTGCTCTTTGAAATAAACAGCATTTGTAATGCTCCTGATTGCAGCAGTGGTAAACATATGTAAGAACAGAGTAAACAATTAAAAAAAGTCAAGCGTATAAAACACTGTCAAAAAGAAAGTATCTGTAACAACAGTGCAAAATTTCTTAAGGTATAAATGTGTAACTTCTTACTTTTTCTCTCATGCCCGGTAAACGGCAGTCATATAACACAGGTGTTTTGTTTCATACACCTAGTGCCAGCTTATAAGTTACCAAGTATGTTACTTTGTGGGTGATTATTTTTTGAGGGGCTTTTATCATTCAGCGGGCGCGCTAACTAATTGTGCTACGGCACCGGACAAATGATTGAGTTATGCATAAGTGTAACCTGGTTGTTTGAAACCCGTTATTAATTATTATTGGTAAGGAGTAGAAGTTGAGTATGCGTTACCTTAGGAACTCCAGTCAAAAGAGCTTTTTTCTGAGCTGTCTTCCAAAAGGTTGGTTCGTGATGAAACAGCCAACCTTGCATAAGCCTGCATGAAAACATTTTTACAAACACCAAGTAGACAAAAAATGAAAAAAAAACCCTAAAAATAATCACCTACAAAGTAACATACTTGTTAACGTGCAAGCTGGCACTAGGTGTGTGAAACAGAACACCTGTGTTTAACGACTGTTGTTGTCCGTCCACACAAGGATCAAGTAGGTTACATTGATTCATTACATTTACACAAGTGGAATGTTGAGCACTATCAATTCAGACCTTTAAAAGCTGTCTTGCTGTTGGGGTAATGGACCAAATCAATCCTTAATCCTAGGTTCTCGAAAATACCTCACCCATTTATATAGAGTAACATGAAAACATTTTATTCATTATTTCATGAGCTTATGTAATAACTGACTTTTTTATTTTCGGCAATTAGACTTACAAAAAAAAACTGCTTCACTTTACATACCAAATAGCATTTGGATCTGCTACTGCCATTGCATCATACACTGCCCTGCTTGCATTAGATAGATATCCAGGGTCACTGGAAGGTGGTGTCATCTCATTGAAAGTGTCGGCATTATAAATATGGTTGGTGCCGTTGTATTCTAACATTTGCTCCTTGATAAACATGCTACCAATAGTACTGGAAAAAATTCTCAAAATTTTAATCAAAACTTTTAAACCAATGTATTAGTATGGGTGCTTTTTATTTATACAATAAAATTAATGCAATGTTTTTTTATAAATTTTGAGTGGGATGGTTAAAAGCTATGAAAGACCAATTTAATAAACGAAAAGAATAAATGAAAACAAAAGTACATGTTATAGGCTACAATTTTATAACCACAATTGCTGAAGTTAAAGTTATATAGTATGGTGGGGAAGATGGGGCACCTTTAGCACATAAAATACAAATATCTTAATCGTGTTTTAAACAATTAACAACGGTCTATATAAGTTGAAACGATACGCTTTTATAATTCTTGTTCTTTGTTTACTACCAAACGGAACATGAAAATAGAATGAAAACGTGTCTTGTAGCGCTCATTCCTGTGTGCGTGCGTGTGTGTGCGAAACGCCCCTTTTTATTTGCCTTCTTCTTCCGTTCTCTTTCGTGTTTCACGTGCGTTTAAAACTGAATCATTACAATATATACAACGAGCAATAAGCATCGTCGCTACAGTCCCATCTTCCCCCACCTTACTATCATATAATCATGTTGTGGCATAGTATAACTAACAACTCACTTGAAAAGTGGATCATGTGGTTGCAACAGGTAAGTGCAAGAATAAGTGCAGTTGAAGTGACTCCAATGAGAAAGCTGTATAACATCAGCCTACATATTTAAAATTTAAAGAAATGAATAATAAAGTTTGTTTTAAACTATAAATCAGCCATTATCAACAAGCCAGGTGGTTTAATTTGAGTTTAATTTGTACGTCACCTCATACTGTGGTTAAAGGAAAGTTAGTATGCACCATTTATATATTGTAGTTGTATCCAAAATATATCACTATTTTTTGAATTTTCGATTACAAATCCTGGTAAAAATGCATGAAGGAATGGAAAATCCATTTACATTTTATTTGAATTTTTAAACTATTGAAATATTGTGTGACTAAGCCTGTGTAAATAAAAATAATAATAATAAATAACAAAAAATGTGATTAAAAAAAATAAATAATAAAATATTGTGTGAATACACTTGTGTGAATTAAAAATTGTGTGACTTAAAAAAGTATTTTAAAATATTGTGTAAATCACCTTTGGATAAAGATTTAGAATCGCTGAAGGGATGTGTCCTGCAAACCCAGGAAGGACAGGAATCATTCCTAGTGATCTCATCCGGATCAGGATTTGGTGCTGCAGGATAAGTTGGCTCTTGATCCAGAAGGATGGCAGGGGTCCTCCCCAACCATGGAGGTTCCCCATTCTACCCCTGAAAAGATTAAATAATGATCAAGGATCAGGGTAAAATAAATACAATATTACTTAGAGTGTAACTGTAATAAATTCTGTGAATCTGACCCTAATCTGGTGTTAATGAAGTTGGAAGATTCTTTTGTAAGAAAAAAAAATACAGTAAGGATCTGGTGGTATAAAGTCAAACTAATTGTATAATACAAACGATGTCATCGAACCTTATTAAAATAGAATCAAGTCTTTTTGTGCAAGTCTTTTATTCAATAAGAATAACTGGGCAGTTTGAAACTATTTCTAACATCACTTATTTTTTGAAAATTGGTTATTTTTAAAAGGAATAATTTTAGTTATGGGTTACAGTTCTTGCTTATCCCTTTAAATGTGTAATTGATATTTCTTTTTGAATTTTTGCTTTAGTAAAAGTAAACTTACCATGCTAGGAAAGCTGGTCCAGCAAAATGCTTTTTGATGTCCTCATCCGAACACCCAAGCTTTTTATAAACTCTCTCCCATATTGCCTCCTGCCCAGTAAATGCAAGAGGAAGATTTATTCCATTCAATGCCATCCAGTCAATCTCTCGTTCCCATCTGTAGGTAATTTTATTGAAAGCCGTGTGTGTTGATCTTTATACATTGTTCAGAAAATCACTATGCACTGTTCTATTACATTTTTTATATTTGCTGATTGAGGTTATTAGAACCAAAATAAGAAGGGTTAAATTATAATTGTCATTCAAACTATGTCTTGGATTCTATACTGAAACATGTCTGTACATATTAAAAGGTCCCATAACCTCACGTTAAGTACAATGCAATTTTATATTATAATTGATAATAAAATCAGTAAAATTACGAAACTGTAAGGGAATTCTGAATAACAGATTAAACAATAATTTTTTTATTAATTTTTTCTAAAATTAAACTTTCTTCAAACCTTGTCCAGTTCCACCACACTGAAGAATAACTGACGGTGCAAACATTTTGATAATACCGATACTTCACCCCAGCTTTTATCGTTACCCCTTCAGCAGGCACAGGAGGTAAAGGATTAGGAATGTCAGAAATTTGGTCTCCAGCCCAAGAGATCTGTTTTCTGTGGTATAAAAAGGAATATTTTCTGTTATTTTTATTTTGTAAAGGAATATTTCTCGAACTTTTTCAAGTATATGGATATATTATTATATGTATATATATATAATTATGTTTGAGATGATGGGCCAATATGAACTAAATTCCTGGTTCTCAAGGAGGGCCTCTGCCATGTAGAATTATATATATATACATTATATATATAAATATATATTTAATTTTAGGAAAACCGAATAATACTTCAACTTGGTCAAAAATTTATTATATATATATAGCCGATTAGTTGTGTGAATCACCTGCAGTAATATTTGAGATAGTGATTGAATGCAAAAGCAACAGATACCGCATCACTTCCTGTTATTTTCAATGTTTTTCCAGCATAACTTAACTGCAAATAATAAAATATATTGACTAAATATAGTACTCTGAATAAGTGCAACTTGCTTTATCCTCGCGTGGTCGGAAAACTACAGTCGTTATAACATGGGTGTTCTGTTTCATACACCTCGTGTCAGCTTATGAGTAACCAACCACGTATGTAACTTTGTGGATAAATCTTTTGATGTTTAAATTCCACAGTATTTAAGAAGCTGTAATGTAAAAACTTAGTTTTACATGAGTAATTACTTGCTGAGAATTTATAATTCATTGTTGTTTATTAATAGAAACATCAACAACCTGCACAGGAAAAGTAATATTCACCATACATTTTGGGCTGAAAAGTGGAAAACATTCATATTAATCACCCACAAAGTAAGATACTTGGTAACTCGTAGGCTGGCACGAAGTGTATGAACACCTGTGTTACAATGACTGTTGTTTTCCGGCCATGCGAGGATAAAGTAAGTTAAATTCCTTCCATAGATAATATTTACCGTTGCAAATTCAGATGCTGCAGGTAGAATAGAAACAACAACATCTTGGCTTCTCTCACCAATTACTCTTTGCAGCAACTGTGCAACTGCAGTTTCCTGTTCATGACCTGCTGTATAGCTTCTAACTGATGACAAACTTTTTTCAATGTAGTGTTTTTGAAAACTGCCAATTTCTATCACAGTGGTGAGAAGTAATACTGCTTTGATTAAATGCATTACAAGCTTTCTAGAAGCAAACATAAAAATCCTGTTAAATATACAACAAATATACAACAAACACAGGCAGGCGTGCAATAAAACAACACAGAATAATAAACTTAGTGTTTCAAATAAGATTGCAGGTGTTTATTTATTCATAAAATAGTTAGCTGCGACAAAAGGCATTTTTGTAACTTTGGCAGAAACCACTCTTTTTCTCACCAACACATTTACTTCAGTTCCTACTTTGCTAAGTGGGAGAGGTAAATATGCCATTGCAATATTAGCACTTAATGTGGGGGAAGGGCAGCCACTGGTTACTGAACCAATTTCATTTCCATTCCCATCCTGCACTATTGCTCCATTCCGAGCAATAGCAGAGCTTACAATTAAACCACTTCTCCGTTTACTTGGTTTACTTTTTATTTGCGCAACAATTTTTTCCGCTCCAGGAAAATTCTTCTCTTTCCTTCTCCTTTTACCAATACACCATGTCAACCCCGCCTCAACGGGAGTGGTCATTTCATCAATGTCATTTCCATAGAGACAAAGTCCCGCTTCCAACCTTAAACTGTCCCTCGCCCCTAGACCTGCCAACTCTACATCTTCATGTGAGCAGATATTCTCAGCCAGTTCAACAGCCTTATTTTTTGCTACTGAAATTTCCACTCCATCTTCACCAGTGTATCCACACCTAGTAATCCGGCAATCAACGCCAAACAAATTTGCCTCCACATTCTGCATGAAGTATAACTTGCTTAAATCAGTATCGGTCCCAGTCTGCAATACCTCCGCCATTTTCGGTCCCTGTACAGCAAGCAAACCACAATCTAAAAGCTCCAACACAACTTCTCCTCCCTTCGCTGTAAAATCTATAAGGTTCTCCCTTAAGCATGTACTTATCTTATCAGAACAACCAGCGTTTGATACACAGTACAGATAATCTTGTTGTGTTTGATTAATGATAGCATCATCCATTATTCCACCTTCTGCATTGGTGAAAACAGTGAGAGATCCTCCATTTTCCGGCAAGCCTTTTACATCACATACAGTCATGCTCTCAATAAAGCTCTCTTTGTCTTTCCCATACACCTTAAACTGTAGCATGTGTGACACATCAAACAAAGACACTTTGTTCCTTGTGTGGTGATGAGAGTCTATGATTCCAAGTGACTTATACTGTATTGGCATTGTCCAGCCAGCAAATGGGACCATTTTTGCATTATTTTTCACATGGAAATCATGCAGTACAGATGTTTTAATATTATCTTTACAAAGACAGTTACTGGTTGTAAGCAGCCGTTTACTTGCAGACAAAACACAACGAGAAAGAATATTTTGACGAAATTGGGCAATTTTAAGCATTTTATAATATTTGTACAGAGCCTTTTATAAATAGCTTGATAGAAACAAATGAATGTAAAAACCCTAGAATTGTTTTGATATTAAATAAACTTTAAAACAGATAAAAATTAAGCATATATGTTATTGGTACTGCAACTAAAACAACATGTATACACCAAACAATGCTTTTAACTTGTTTCTAGGTACAAGTAAAACGAAGTAACCGATGCAAATGATAAAACATAAACAAAAGAGCGACCAAAACAATGTATATTAAATTTGTTATTATGACGTTTTAACGTTTGATCGATGTAGGTAATTCCCCCAAAAGAATATCTCGAAATTAAGCCCGTTTGGCGTTTACCCATATTTACACCTTAAAACGATGTAATGTTTCATTCGGATGTCTAAATTATGTACTTAAATTCGTCTATGATCAAACAAATTCCGAAGTAATCATATAGTTAGTGAAAGTTCTAATTATTGTTTCGTCGCACAAACCTAGGCTTCAAAGTTACAATTGAGCTACTTCTACATTTCGGTTTGTGGAACACAGTTGCTGTGTAGTAGTTACGAAAGTGTAAACATTAGGACCAGGAAGTGCATGATCGCTCTGTGAACTTAAAAACAAATATACTAAACATTTGAAAGCAACCATGTCATCAGAAGACACGACTGAGACGCCAATAAACGACGGCGAGGCAAGAAATGTACTGCCTGCAATAGACACAACAGCAATATACGATGTTGGATTCGATTCTCAAAATTCCGACGCCGAAGATTCGCTACTGACCGCCGATCGTGTAAAGAAATCTCACAGCACTAATTCTTTGAATCAAAGCGCAAGTGATGACGCATCGTTTTCCTCTACTTTGTCAGTTTCTGTGAGTCTAAAACTCTAGATTCTATATTTTCGTACAAACATAAGATATATATCTATAGTACCCAACATATACATTCACAAACATTAATATACAATTGGAATGACATACACTAAAACCTAATTTATATATTTAAAACTCTAATCTTTGTATTCTTTGTACAAACAAAAGGTATATATATCTTTAATGCAACATACACATTTACAAACATTAATATACAATTAGAATAACATAAATGTAAACCCATTTTTTTCACATATATGTCACTGCATAAACTAATGCTTTACTGTTAAAACAATATGTTCACTTGTATATAGATGATTGGAGAACCCACCGAAGAAGAAATCTCAATCCGACAACGTCATCTCAGTCTTCTTGTTGCTGAGGAAGAGGAGTACATCAACTCATCCTCATGGAGGGATCAGAAGAGACATTTCTTTGTTCTCACCGAGGCAGGAAAGCCAGTGTATTCAAGGCATGGCAGTGAAGATAAACTCTCATCAGTTATGGGTGTAATGCTTGCACTTGTGTCCTGTGTACATGATCGTAACGATAAAATAAGGTGCAACTTTCTTTCTTTTTCTTTACGCACACTTTTGTTTCTATAAGTGGATTAACTTAATTAGAATAAATGGCTTGTCTGTCTTCTAGGTTCAGCGACCTAGCTTATTTTCTTCCAAATAAATGTAAATATGTTTTTAACCAGAAGCATGTCTGAAAATGTGGTGTTTTGTCGCTATATCCTGTCCTTTCATTTAAATATTTCAAAATCATCACTACCGTAATCAAAAAGACGGAAAAGGTTATTATATTACTCTACAACAAAAAAATACCTCAGATTTATCTAATTTGTAAATTCTTATATTTGTGGGTTGTTTTCAGGAGTATAACAGCTGGCGATCACAAATTTGTTTTTCTGATAAAAATTCCATTGATTCTGGTAGCAGTTTGTTCTACACCTGAATCTATAACACAGGTAAATACACCATTTTATGTTATTGTTCCCACCATTTAGATACTATAATAAGAAAATCTTGTTTTCTCCATTTCAGATCACAGTTTACCTGAAATACATTTACAACAAAATTGTCAGCATTGTGACCCTCAAACAACTGGACAGAATTTATGCAAAACAAAAGAATTTTGATTTGCGACGACTTCTAACAGGTAGGATATATATTAATAAAGTATCTGCTAATTTACACATTTGTGTTACAATTACAAGCTTTGTTTGTGTTGTGAGCCTTTTATTTATGTCCCATTGGACCATTATTATATGTGTACCTGTCTGAATTGTTTGATCTTATGTTATGATAACTTTTATATGATTTATATCGTTCCCATAAATTCAACACTAAAGTAACATCATGTACTTCAGGCACAGATAAGTTCCTGGATCATCTTTGTACCTCCATGGACACTGGACCAGAGTATCTTCTTGGTGCATTTCAGTGTCTTCCTCTGGCTGGTAACATCCGAGATTTAGTCAGTCAAGCGTTACAGCTTTCCAAGACGAATGACCTTGCATTTGCCTTGCTTTTAACATCTGGGTAAATTTAAGTTTCATCTACTTATTTTAGATGTTTGTTTATTCAGGTTTCTAAATCTTAAAATAAATTACAGTAGGTGCATAAACATGTTTTTTGATTTGTTTCTATACAAACAAGGTATCATACATCGGGCTGTTATGTTTGTATTGAAATTGAAATGCTGAATAACCTTACCTGTACAGCTGTACATCCTGTTCCTAATAACCATATACCAAACAATTCACGTGTATTTCAGACCTATTATGACTCAACAATAATTTCAAAGATCTGTTCATTCAGGTTTTTAAACTATTGAAATAAAAAAGCCTTCTCTGTACGTCCCATATAATTTATCCCAAATAACAAAACCGTATTTTCCTGATGCAGAAAAACTGTGAGTTATTGTCGATTAAAAGAACACAACCTCCACTCATCTGATCTTCAAATCCTCATCAATCTGATCACTGCCTCTTCCTCTTTCCATGCAGGAGAGAGCTGGCTCCCAATATGTCTTCCTCAGTGAGTAAAACGCTGTATTAATTTTCCTTTTTTTCTTATTAGTTTATAAAAAACTCTTAATTATAAATAAATATCAATTTTTGTTTTGGGGGGGGAGGGGGGCAAACTATTTTTTCGTATTTTGAACCAGACTTTTTCCATAATAACAAATTTAATTATTAATTGTGCTTGCGAAAAATCTTTTTACTAACACTTTTTGGCTAATAACATAAATTGTTTTTTTTTTAAACTCACTGTATCACTGATAATAAACCACTTATCATCTAACTCTAAGTGTTCAGCATTACAAAGTTTAAGTACAATTAAATCTAATTCTACATGATAAAACCTTATTACCTATTAACTCTCGATTATAACACTTCTAGTTTTAACCCACAAGGATTCCTTCATGCGCATATTTCATATTTGGACGATGATTTTCAAACCTGTCTTCTCCTGCTGTCAGCTGATGTAAATTCGTTCTTTACCTTATCCGAAGCAAAAAAAAGGGTTATGGTCAAACTAAACAAGTGGGTACACTTAAAATACAAATACCAGTTTACAGTTGTGTATGAACTGACATGCCACCTCAGCATAACGTAATCAACTGAATGACAATCTATATATACCTTTCTTGCAGGCATGACTGCCTACCCATATTGAAGCTTGCATCTGAAAAAGGAATGTACAATGTTGGCAAGATTGGCTTGCCAGATTTGAGGCACTTTATTTATAAATCAAAACATCAATCTCAGGTTACTTCTCATTCTGTTGATTCTTTAATAACTGAAATGTTTTCTTACACATTGATAAATTTCTATTCTGTGTACATTACAATTCAATACATTTTTTGTTAATATGTATTTTTTACAATACTTATTTGTAAACATAAAGGAAAATTGTTTTTCAGTTCACTGCACCAGAGTTTTCGAGTCCATATCATGGCGTACACCAGCAAGAACGTTTGTTTGGTTTGTACCAACATTTGCATGGGAAGATCCACAACCCAGCAATACCACTTAAACTTCTATTCGAAGTATCAGATGAAGAAACAATGCTGGCTTGGGTTCGTGGTTATACTGAATGGCTATTTTAAATTCTATTACCCCAATATTTTTTACTAAAAAACGCATAAAGTATCTTATCGAGTCTTAACCAACAACTGTCTGTTTTTGTAACTTTCTGGTTGTGTACCGGTTTCTTCTTTGTTTTGTTTTGAGTTTTGTATTTTTTTACAGGTTGCATCAGGTTTTGAGTTATACGTTGCATTCAGTCCACTTGTAACCAAAGGTCAGGCAATATCTTCAGTCGATCGTTTGCTGCGGTGGATTAAACAACGAGAAGATGAACTTTTCATGATTCGACCGCTAGTGTTTTAACCGGATCGAACTGGTTCTTGCAAGTTGCCACCGCTTGTGTTTTAACCGGATCAAACTGGTTCTGGCAGGTTGCAACGGCTTGTGTTTTAACCAGATCAAACGGACTTTGACAAGTTACCACTGCTTCGTATTAAACCAGATTGAACTGGTTTTGGCAAGTCCATTATGAGAGGTAAAATGCTGACACAATATTAAATTTTCCATTGAATGCACTTACATACACCCCTTGGCATTTACATGCTACTTTGCTTGTTTCTTCAGAGAATAAATAAAACTATACAACGAACAATGTCCATTCATATTAATTTACAGACATGTGTCTTTTTGGCTGCAAATTAGAAATACAATAATTAGGAGATACAGAATCCTTTTGATTGATTTGCTAAAACTCCCAACCCTAACACTAAATGAACTTCTCTTGACTTGGGTAATGCCTCTGCATACCCCACAAATCCCAGATTTATTTTGCTACAATTACAAAAATAACATGCTTGTATAATTTACTTTTTCCAAAAAACAAAAAAATTAAATCGCAGTTAGTTTTTGTAACAGCGAGATTATTCAAATGTGTGAACCGACCTTACCACAAGTTCATTTTAATGATAAAAGAGTTAATGATATTACATTAACAAAAACATATCGGTTTTCGGAGTTTTTTGAACGCTGTCGCCCTTTTTGCTTTTAGCGCAATTATTTTAAATTAGAAATTATCGGAGCAACCAAACTGGGTTTGGTTAGCATTTGAGTGTGTTTCTCAAGGACTCAAACATTGTAGGCACATACAGTTAGGCAGAGATGTCCCAACTAAACCACACAATGTGGAATGCTCGTATTTTACCGAATTATTTACATGTGACTGTATTTGCGTCATGTCAGCGTGACTAAGTTTAAACGCAGTGACCATACGGCATGGACCCCACAAACGGAAGGTTTATTTTAATCGTATTTATTGAATAAAATTTCGTGATACGTTAATATTGTATTGTGCATTTTTTGGCAGCGCTGTTTTTTTGACAGCGCAACGATTTTGAATATATAAACAGCATATAAAGGTTACATTTTGCTAAACTGCAATTGTAACAAGTTCATTGTTGAAATTCTAAAAATTTTTACGTATGAGTAGTACCAAGGTATAATTGAAAAACCCCACAAACTCAAGGTCTGTTTATATGTATGTAATCAATAACCCAATTCTTTTTCGGAAACGTTTTTTTGGACAAACAATTTTGGAGTGTTGCTATTTTTTTGGCAGCGTATTAATAACATGCAATCCTAATAAACGGCTTAGAACCCACATAAAATATATGCGGATATAAAAGGTCTTCAAAATTTTAAAAGTTACAAGTTGTTGTTATAAGATATCATACTCATTTTTGCCACGCTGTCGGCCTTATTTTTAACAGCGTTAGCACATTGTTAAATCGTCTGTATAAATGATTGTAAAAAGCTTAAATTATCAGAAACCTTGTTCACACCCCACAAACAAAAGATTATAATTTCTATTTTAAACCATATTGAATACCATTTGGTTAAAGATAATTTTATACTGATCAAGAATTTTTACGTCGTTGTTGGCTTTTTTCTGACAACGTTAATATTGTTATTAAAGGATGACGACCACCATTTTAGCCACATCGAGCCTCGAATCCGTAATCTCTGGGATAGCGAAAATGCACTGAACGCGGAAAACTAACTCGTTCACACCCCACAAACAAAAGATTAAGTTTGTTTTTTGAAAAGAACATTTAATACAACTGGTGAAAGAGAATTTTATACTGAATTTTTACGACGTTGTTGGCTTTTTCTAACAGCGTAAATATTATCAATGAAACCGCAAGCGTATTTCGGTAGATGGTTTTTAGAGAAAGGTTTGCAACCACTATTTAAAAGACCGTGCGAGTTCAGCAGAAAACTTGTTCACGCCCCACAAACAAAAGTTTACGTTCGTTGTTTTAGATAAATTTTAACACCAATGAAGCAGAATATTTCATAATGAACAAAAATTTTTACGACGCTGTTGGCTTTTTTCTGACAGCGTAATTTCATAAAACATTACAATAACCGTGAAAATGCGCAAACTCGCTTGCGCGTTTTTGCGGCCAATGGAAGGTACATATTTGCATTAGCATCTTGACTAAATATTGTATTTTTAGGAAACGAAAACATCATTTTAAAACTAGTTCAAGTTGGCGAAAGATTGTAATGAACGTTTACGTGTCTTTGATTGCCAATTTCGTAAAACTACCTGTCGTGGTATAAATACACAGCAGCGGGTTTATTTGGGTTAATTACCAATAACCATTAGTTCTGAATGATGGCACGACGAATTAAAAGTCTCGCTTAAAATAATGCAACAAAATCGTTTGTCGTTTTGATAAACTACAGATTAGGTATATCGGTTTTGTGTATAACTATACAGTAGGATGGGGGAAGATGGGACACTTTTTATCTCTATTTTCGCGTCCCATTTGGTAGTAAACAAAGAACATTCAAATAATTATAAAACTATATCCTCACGACTTCCACAGACCGTTGTTAATTGTTTAAAACACGATCAGGACATTTGGATATTATGTGCTAAAGGTGTCCCATCTTCCCCCACCCTACTATATATCATATTGAATGTGGCCAAAATAAGTTCACCGGTATATATATATATATGAGTGTTCTGTTTCATACACATCAGCGATACCTATACACATTGAATGGTTAGTAATTTAGACAACTCATTAATTGCCGTTAAATGCCTTTTTAAATCACACATACGCGTCACAGCATGTGACAACGACTAACCTCGAACCTGTCACCTCTCAGTTTGGGGCAACCGCGCCAACCACTCTACCACACCGCCGCACATTAATTTTAAATGAAGTCATTCAACTAAATGTTTAACACCTTACGTTCATAGTGTTTGGCTTTACCTGATTTCAAAACTAAACAAAAAACTATACGAACCAAAGATCCACAGTTGGCTGCACTTGTGTGGGACAAGAATAACATTGCTAGCATTGGTGAAGGTATATTGTCCATCGTAATTACTAATTATTGATTGGTCCGCGACGTTGCCTTAACCAAGATAATGGAGACCTTGCCTATTACAGCCATAGCACAACTCAATTCGACAGCGATATAATTGAATTAAATCACGTCAAGATAACAAATAGTAGGCTGGGGGAAATAGTGCATGTTATAATTATTTTTCATCGTCCTATTCGGTCATAAGCGA
This sequence comes from Ciona robusta, assembly GCF_009617815.1. Taxonomy (NCBI): domain Eukaryota; kingdom Metazoa; phylum Chordata; class Ascidiacea; order Phlebobranchia; family Cionidae; genus Ciona; species Ciona robusta. The sequence goes on along the minus strand of NC_143242.1, from coordinate 3,371,591 downwards.
AGAGCACTAACCGTTTACTTACAACTTGAGCGTGTGCTAATGGTATCCATCTAACCCAACTCCGTGCTGTAAGTAAACTAACACCGTATACACATGCAAAACATAATGGTGTACTTACAATTGATGACGGTCTTTCCCTACAGCGACCATTACAACATTCATACAGAGCAACAGTAGAGCAAGAACTAACTATGTAGCTGTACAGTGGAACGAGAACTATACCTGTGTAACTGTTTTAACCACGAACTAGCCCTTTTTGTCCAGGAAGCTCAAACTGAAGCAAACGCAAAAAGCGCAGACCTGGCAATAATTAGGCTGGCGGCACGTAAGGCGGGGAAGGCGCGTATGATTAATACAATGCAGTGGAATCTATCTTACTCATCAAAATTCGACTAACGTTACGATTAAAACAAACTACAAACTTTTGGGATTCTGTAGGGGTCTACGTAAACGTAACTGTCTTTGGTTCGATGTTTGGTGATAACATATGTCAACTTCTATATTCTTTTGCTGAATTGGCTCTTTTACAGTTTTTTGTTGTCGCCTTTAATTACATTATTTTCCAAACTAAGAAAATACGATTTTAATTGAAAAAACGCAGGACATGAGTTTATATACCACAAAACACTTTAAAAAGTGAAAGTTTGTCAGAAAGTTATAACTACAACCTATAAAGGTTTTGAATTGTAATATCTCGAACGGAAATTCAAAATACATATTATTCACATTTATTTGCATATGAAGTGACAAGGACAGCGTTTGTTGTTCTGGACAAGCCGGTTGCCAATATTGTAATAAATATTGCCAAGGTTTAGTGTTGGTTTAACTTAACACAAGTTCCGTGATGGATCATCGTGACAGGATGTATGGGCTATACGTTATAAGTCAACATGCTAAAGTAATATCATGCGCTGTAAAGTGGTATAGGTTAATGCTAGGAAAAAATGGTAACGTGCTGTATGCCAAATAAAATACCAGTCTTGCAAATTTTATCTAGAGTCAGCAATGAACACAAATTTTGAAGATCAGGGCTAGTTATAAGCTTATAATGCCCCTACGGGCACAGAACAACGGTATAATAGCCGTACACCGCAAATATTATATTTCATAGGCTAAAGATAACTTGCGTTGTCGAAGAAAAAAACATTTGTGTTTCGAAATATAACTTTCTATGTTTTTAAGGTCAGTTTCAAAAGTGTTTTAGCAATTTCAAATATACAAACTGAACAACTTTATGCAAAGATGATCTGTACCTGTGTAATTACTTCGAAAGAAAGCTTTGGTTTGGGAGAATTTTCAAATTTAATCCGCACTGACGACTGACATATACCATTAACTATAGTTTATTAAACGTGGTGGTATAGCCACAACTTCGTTCTCTTTAATCAGTTATTGGGATGTATGTTTTTCTAGAAATATATAGAAAATGAAACCGGTAGTCTCTTTCGCGGCCGTTTTGATGATAAAACTTTCATTTTACCGAGCATTTGCAGTTATTCTTGTTGTGAACAGACAGCCAACAGGAACATTGGTCAACACAACTAGTGGATTGCTAAATGGAACAAGTACAGCAGAAGCGCATGCGTTTTATGCAGTCCCCTTTGCCCAACCACCTATTGGGAGTTTAAGGTAACTTACTTATATCGCTTTTTCCTTTACCTAATATATAGCAGGGTGAGAGAAGATGGGACACTTTACATTATATTTTCTCGTACCTTTTGAAAGTAAACAAAAACATTTAAAAAATTATAGTAGGGTGGGGGGAGATGGGACACCTTTAGCACATAACATCCAAATATCCTGATCTTGTTTTAAACAATTAACAACGGTCTATGGGAGTCGTGAGGATACAGTTTTATAATTCTTTGAATGTTCCTTGTTTACTACCTAATTCAACGAGAAGTCAACAGGCGTCCCATTTTCCCCCACCCTACTTATAAAACCGTATTTTTATGATTTCCATAATTGTTTAAAACACGATCAGGATATTTCGATATTTTTTGCTAAAGATGTCTCGCTTTCCCCACCCTACTACCCGAAGCCTTATTTTATTTTTATACCAAGTTACAAATCAATTGCTATTATGTTTTAAAGGTTCAGGTCGCCTTTGCCCGTACCATATCTAGGATTGATAGATGCGTCGGAATACAAGCTTGTCCAATGTCCACAGATTAATAGAGGAAACGTAAGCAAGTTTTTAAATCAAAATATTTATATATCTGTAGGGTAAGATGGGGTACCTTTAGCACGTAATATCCAAATATCCTGAACGTGTTTTAAACAAATAACAATGGTATGTGGGAGTCGTGATGATATGGTTTTTGATTGTTTGAATGTTCTTTGTCTACTTCCTGGAACGGGAAAATAGAATAAACAGGTGTCCCATCTTTTTCTTTCTAAATAGGTTATCTTAAACTGACTTTCCCACAGTACACCGAAGACTGCCTTGTACTTAACGTGTTTGTACCCTCAACTTTAAACCTTGACACGGCTATTGCACCCGAAGACGGTCTCCCGGTCATGGTATGGATACACGGAGGGGCGTTCATGACCGGTTCCAGCACGATTTTGTTTTACCATGGAGAACCACTCTGCAACAGAACTAATACAGTGATCGTTACAGTGAACTACCGATTAGGTAAGAGTGCGTATGCCGTTAATATTATACAGGCAATTCCTTTTCACGGTAGTGACCGAAATTTAATAACAGATTTCGTCTCAAATTTGAAGTTAAAATAGTTTTTCATTTTTTAGTTTTCATTTTTTACAATTTGTGCATTTCGGTAAACAGGAGCGTTTGGATTTCTCTCATTAAACGAGGGTGATGTGGTTTTGGAAGGTAACCAAGGAATACGAGATCAACAACTAGCTTTGACGTGGGTCAAGGATAATATTGCTAACTTCGGTGGAGACAAGAACAAGGTATTAAATTCGCGTGGTTGTAAAACTGCTTTATATTTCCTTTATTCCAGGTCACAATATTCGGAGAAAGCGCTGGGGCACAGTCTGTAGTTTTACATCTTGTGTCGCCAACGAGTGAATCGCTCTTCCATAGAGCAATAATACAAAGCAGTCCCGCTTATTATCAATTTTACACAAATACTGAAGCAAACGAGTTGACCAGGTTTTTGCTCCAAACCATTAATTGCACTGGAACGCAGGAAATTCAATGTTTATTGTGAGTATGTGATGTTGTTCGAACGAGATGTTTATGCCCTTACGGCCATTTTCACTGGCCTGCGGTTTGCTTTCTATTAAACAAAGCATAGGAGTTTCATATGTTTTACTTCAGAGAAAAAGATGTTGACGACATCGTGGCCGCTTATCCAGCGGTGGTTAACTTTGTCGGGCAACGAAAATACGGTGTTGGAGCCACTGAGACCTTTCGACCTTATATTGATGAAGTGCTTATCCCAGACCAGCCGTTAAAACTATTACAAACTGGTAACTGGAACAAGAAAGCAATTATTATTGGTTCAAACACAGAGGAAGGACAATCAGAAAGTTTCCAACAATTCCATGATTTCGAACTGTTTAAGGTGATTACTTGTTGTGAGGAAAAACATTAATAAAACACACTTTTTTTAATTTACAGGCCACAACAACCTATTTCTTTGGCCCAATATTAGCCCCGTCGTTAATAAGAGAATACTCTAAACTAGTGACCAATGTAAGCGATGATTATGATTACATTAAGCTAATAGAGGATATGACAGGAGATGGTCTATTTGTATGTCCAACCAGAACACTTGCAAGGTACTTAATTTAATCGGTACAAAGCACTACGAAGCATGAAAATTATTATTTGTATAGTAGAGTGGAAGAAGGCGGGACAGTTTTTGTATATGAATGCTATTCCAATATCCTGATCATATTTTAAACAATCAACAAAGTTTACGGAAGACGTATTAAGGATAGTTTTTTATAATTCTTTAAATGGTATTGTGTACTACCAAATGGGACGAAAAAATACAAAGAAAAAATGTTTCATCTCTCCCCCACCCTACTATATTATTTTGGGTTTTAGATTGGCGTACGAAACGACCAACATTCCGAATTCAGTGTTTCTTTATTCAAATGCTTACCCTCCCAATGCATCAACACATGCAGTCGAGATTCCTTACGTTTTCAGGACAGTGTAAGTATGCAACAGAACACCCGTGATATAATGAATGGCGTCGCCCCAACCTACGAGGATAAATGAGTTCTATTCATTCATTAGGTTCAACGAAACTGCAGACGATAATATCATCATGAATATGTTCTCTGATTACTGGGGAAGCTTCGCCCACAATGGAGTTCCGCAGTCTAACACGTTCGCTACTTGGCCCGCCTATGCCAGTACAGCAGATGAGGTTGGATTTTGTATTGGAGTTTTGTTGTATGTATATATCAGGGTGGGAAAGATGGGACACCCTTTCATCCCATTTTCTCGCTCCATTTGGTAGTAAACAGAAAACAATCAAAGAATTTCAAAATCGTATCCTCACGAATCCCATTGACCGTTGCTAATTGTTTAAAACATAATCAAGATATTGGGATATCATGTGCTAAATGTGTCCCATTTGGTAGTAAACAAGGAATACTCACATAATTGTATAACTGTATCCTCACGACTTTTAAAATCGTCCTTTTAAAAACAGTACTATACAAAACTTTTTATGCTCAATCTTATTTTGCAGCTTTTACGAATCAAAGTCCCAAACACAACTGTACTAACCGGATTTAAAAACAAAATATGCGATTTCTGGGACTCGTTGGGAATCTACATTAATCTTACAACTGATGCTACAGTTGAGATGACAACCAGCAACGATATAGGGATAATAGTAACGACCAACGGTGTATATGTACAACGTAAACCTCTAGCAATGCTTTTCACATGTCTTCTACTTTTCCTATATTCTATTACTTGTTAAATGATTAGGAAATTTCATCTTTTATTTTTGATTAGATAAGCAGTAGTAAATTGACACTTTTGCAATTTTAAATGAATGTTTATCGTACATAGTAAATTAAAGAAATATTGTTTAATGTACAGTAGGTTGGGGAAGATGGGACACCTTTTTATTCTATTTTCTCATTCGATTTGGTAGTAAACAAAGAACATTTAAGGAATTATAAACCCGTATCTCCTCACAACTACCATGGACCGTTGTTAATTTTTTAAAACACGGTCAGGATATTTTGATAATTTGTGCTAAATATATCCCATCTACCCCCACATACTATATTACATAAAGAAACAAGCTCTTTTTTAATTAATACACATGATATTTATGTATAGGTCAACTCAAAATTTACAGGGCTATACTGTTCAAAAAATATAAACACCAGGTTGCAATACGCCGCGTGCTGAATGAACTAATGTAATTTTTACTTGATTCTGGCGTGGGTTAACCACGACAGACTTTATAACACGCGGGTGTTCAATGCATGCGTGTCAGTAGGTTATAAATGGTCTTACTCTTATTTTCGGTCAATAGGTTAACCCCAGGCGTATAATAGAGTCTATTCAGGTTTGGACGCTTAGTAAACACAATGACAAAAGGTTTCGCAATTCCAAGTTGGTATTTTAGAAGCAAAAGCTGGAATGCCATATTTTTATCCTCTTGCTAAATAACCAGGTAGGCAAGGGTAAAGTATTATAATTTTATGCCCGAGCGCACAAATCTATTTTACGCCACTTCTGACGAAGGATTTTTACTTTGCGCTTTACAACTTTGGGTTTTTGTTCCTCGTTAAACCTTCTTGAAAGTTCCTTTTTAATGCCGAGTTTAGTAGACTTACCCGTAAAGCAAACAGTTCAAGACAAAATCGCATTATGAATGTTTGTTAGAGACGCGCAATAAACCTATTGTTGTAGCCTATATATATGCTGGTATATCTCGAACGTTATGCTCCATAGATCAACCATTTTGACTAGACGTGTTTTCAGTTGCAGTGAAGCATAATGAAGGTTTTAACTTGCATGTGCATTTTGCTACTTAAAGTGTCAGTTTTTGAAGTCTTTGCAATTCCTGTTGTGAACACAACTAGTGGATTGCTAAATGGAACAAGTACAACAGAAGCGCATGCGTTTTATGCAGTCCCCTTTGCCCAACCACCTATTGGGAGTTTAAGGTAACTTAATTATATTATATTTTGTGTAACTGTTTTCATGTTTTGTGTAATTTTTTCCTTATATGATATTATATTTTTACACAAATATAACAACACGTTGCCGTATGTTATAAAAGGTTCAAGTCACCCTTGCCGGTTTCGCACCAAGGATCGTTAGATGTGTCGGGATATAAGTACATCCAGTGTCCTCAGAGCAACGGTCTATACGTAAGCATGTTCTTCTGTAATTAAATGAGAGACTGACGATACCACAGTTTATATTTTCTTTATTATATATACGATTGGTTGGTTTTGATTTATGCCTGTTACTTTTCGTAACATGTTCTGTATTAAATCAAGCTTAAACTAAACTGACTTTCCCACAGTACACCGAAGACTGCCTTGTACTTAACGTGTTTGTTCCCTCAACTTTAAACCTTGACACGGCTATAGCACCCGAAGACCGTCTCCCGGTCATGGTATGGATATACGGAGGAGCGTTCATGTTTGGAGCTATCGGTGACCCCGTATACGACGGCAAAGCACTCTGCAACAGAACCAATACTGTGGTAGTGTCGGCGAACTATCGACTTGGTAAGTATGGAAGTAGATGTTTAAAGAAATATCCTTTTTACCGTTCTATAGCTTAAATATTACCACTGTTATACTATGGTAGTATTGGCGAACTACTCACTTAGTAAGTATGTAAATAAAGATGTTTAAGAAGATATCCATTTCTTCCGCTCCAGCACAAAATATTTCCAGATTTTCTTTGACACGGATTTTTTCAATGCGATTCGCGTGATAAATGCTGTAGTGTTAATGATTAATGAATCTGCTGTTTTTAAGGGGCTTTTGGATTTCTCTCATTAAACGAGGGTGATGTGGTTTTGGAAGGTAACCAAGGAATACGAGATCAACAACTAGCTTTGACGTGGGTCAAGGATAATATTGCTAACTTCGGTGGAGACAAGGACAAGGTATATTATGCTGTATAATAACCACATTATACTTACAAAGTACATAGACGTGGTAACTCGTCAGCTGGTACAAGGTGTGTGAAACAGAACATACAACGTTGGCTGTTGCCCCGCAACCTGAGGGGAATTAAACAAGTTACATCCATTCAATCATTCATAAAAAAATGAGTGTTTGAAAACAATGCTTTATATTTCCTTTATTCCAGGTCACAATATTTGGAGAAAGCGCTGGGGCACAGTCTGTAGTTTTGCATCTTGTGTCGCCAACAAGTGAATCGCTCTTCCACAGAGCAATAATACAAAGCAGTCCCGCTTATTATCAATTTTACACAAATACTGAAGCAAACGAGTTGACCAGGTTTTTGCTCCAAACCATTAATTGCACTGGAACGCAGGAAATTCAATGTTTATTGTGAGTATGAAACTGAACGCGTTGTTGTATGGTAGGGTGGGGGAAGATGGTACACCATTTCTATCAATTTTCTCGACCCATTTTGTAATAAACAAAGAGCATTTAAAAACTTATAAAACCGTATCCCCACGACCATAGACCATTAGTTGTTGTTTGTTTAAAACACGATCACGAATCCACGATACTTATATATTATGTGCTAAAGGTGTCCCGTGTTCTCCCATTTATTATATATGTTGACTTATTTATAGCTATACACCGTTTAACCCCAACCTTTAACGTTACGTATACAGTTGCCTCTATATGTTATAGCAGCATAGACTTTTTCACATTTTCCACAGAGAAAAAGATGCAAGTATCATCTTGTCCGCTTATCCAGCTGTTTCTAACTTTGTCATACAACGTGAAACTAGTTTGGGAGGCATCGAGCCATTTCGTCCTTATGTTGACAAAGTACTTATTCAAGACCAGCCGTTAAAACTAATTCAATCTGGTAACTGGAACAAGAAAGCCATTATCGTCGGTGCTAACACTGAAGAAGGATACTCGCCGACGTATCAGCCGGAAACGCATGTCAGCAGAGAAGAGTTTGTGGTAACTATACTACTACCAGCAAAAAAATATTAGCTACATTGCCCTACTTTTTAAAATTGCAGAACTCCACAATTGCTAACTTTGGTTCCCAAGTCGCCCCTTTAATAGTAGAGGAATATTCTAAGCAAGCGAGCAACGAAGCTGGGTTTAATTACGCGAAACTAACTTATGATTCGGGAGGAGATGGTATTTTCGTGTGCCCAACTCGGGCAATTGCCAGGTAATTTAAACGAAGAAGAATATTGACACAAAGTTTTTACACTGTAATTTCCACTATGTTGAATTAGATTGGCGCACAAAACGACCGACCTTCCCGCTTCGGTGTATTTCTATTCAAATGCTTACCCTCCCAATGCATCAACACATGCCATTGAGCTTGCTTACGTTTTCAGGACCCTGTAAGTAAACTTTGCTGTACAATGATTTTTGGGTAAAATATTTTTGTGTAATTGCAAATACAAAAAGTGACAGTTTAATATTGTATTATACACTTGTTATAACATTTTGTGTTATAGACCCACCCCAACTGCAGACGATAATATGATCATGAATATGTTCTCTGATTACTGGGGAAACTTCGCCCACAATGGAGTTCCTCAGTCTAACACGTTCGCTACTTGGCCCGCCTATGCCAGTACAGCAGATGAGGTTGGATTTTTTGTGCTGCATTTTTGTTGCATAGAGTAACTTAAATACAGTAGGGTGGGGAAAGATGGGACACCTTTGGCACATGATTTCCAAACATCCTGATCGTGTTTTATATACTTAGCATCGGTATATTGGAGTTGTAGGGATAAGGTTTCATAATTCTTTAAATTTTATATGCTTCCCACCAAATTAGACGAGAGAATAGAATGAAAAGGTGTCCCATCTTCCCCCACCCTACTATATACTTCATTTCGTTTTGCAGCTTTTACGAATCAAAGTCCCAAACACAACTGTATTGACCGGACACAAAAGCGAAATATGCGATTTCTGGGACTCGTTAGGAATCTACATTAATCTTACAACTGATGCTACAGTTGAGATGACAACCAGCAACGATATAGGGATAATAGAAACAACCAGCGGCGCTACATGTTATAAATCCACCAATGCTTTGCTGCTGTGCATGTTAATGCTGTTTTTGACAGTTTTTACCAACATTTAAACAACTGTATCTGAAACAATTAGAGCGTATACAAAAAATGTTTCGTAATTGAAACCTAGATAATGATATTTAATTACTGCACTTTAAATTTTGTTTATTAGGCAACTTATTGCAACTACAACTAATACTAGAGTATATATGGCAAAAAATATATTAGATAGTGAATATTATTATCTGTATTACACTAAAAACTTTACCCTCAGTTTTACAAAAGTTTATTTGTTTGGTGGTTGTGTAACTTACTACATAATTCAACATAGCGTGTCAAACTTGTAACAGATTTTAAAAGCAGCAATGCCTATCCTGGTCTATAGCGTAAAATCGCCAAATAGCAAGACGCCCATATAAGAATACTACATGAAGAACGACTCAAAATAGAATTTATAACGGTACAGAACGTGGCCAAGTATAAAGCTGATTCTAAAATCTAAAGGGACAGATTTGTTAAAAATAGAGAGGCAAAAGTTAACCAAACGAGTGGGAATTATATCAAACATGACTGTGCGCAAACTACGTTTATCTAGCTCTAAAATAGCAGTTGCAACTCCGGCTTTTGAACTTTAAATACTCGTCAAATTTTAGCGTTTTCTTCATTGTAATGATTGAGTTAGCAGACTGTTTGGCAAGACAAATTTTCGGTTAAGGAAACAGAAAATGATGAATTCAAGTTGTCTGTATTGACTTTTAAGGTGTCTGTATTGGCAACACAAGATAGAATATTACAATGGCAAAGATAAAAATTGTATTTTAACCTCAACTTTTTAACTAAACCGTTTGACTACAAGTATTTTTCTAGACATGCAAAGTTTTGTAGTTGAATGAAACGTGAAATGAAACCACATGCCTTTCTGTTACAACAGCTTTGGTGCTGCGACGACGAACATACCAAACTCCGTCTACCTATATTCGAATAGTTACCCTCCAAATTCACCTATCCATGGTGCAGAGCTACCATACGTCTATAGAACAATGTAGGTCCAGTTTCTTCATTTTGTCCTTATCTGAACTCATTTTCACTATATATTTTATTCTCCAAATGAATTCGTAAGATTTTGTTTCTTGTTAAAGGGGTTATATATATGCTACAAATGAAGATATAATGGTTGCGAACATGTTTTCTGATTTCTGGGGAAGTTTTGTATATTACGGAGTTTCTCAATCTAATCTCTACACAGCTTGGCCTCCATATGGTCCCAGACCAGGTAAACCTGTTTATTTGCTCTCCATTAAATGTGAATATGTTTTAACTGTAAGAAACGGTTGTTTTGTCGCTAATAGGCTATCCTGTCTTTTCGTTCAAAGCATAGTAGTGTGGGGGAAGATGGGACGCCTTTTTATTCTATTTTCTCGTACAATTTAATTGTAAACATTCAAAGAATTATAAAACCGTATCCTCACGACTCCTATAGACCGTTGTTAATTGTTTAAAACACGATCAGGAAATTTAAATATTATGTGCTGAAGGTGTCCCTTCCCCCAGCCTACTATCTATATATACAGTCGATATGGTACGGTAAACAAATTTAACTGATACACCGCTTCGCACCAAATGGTAATACACTTGGCTACCGCAAAAGGAATGTATTGTTAACAAATGGCGACATTATACAAAACACGGAAAGGAGCGATACTTTTTATTAGCTTTTCAATTCAATTCGGCTGCTGCGTTTGATCAGTTATGAGAATTCGACGTTGACAGAAGATTTATATTTTTGTGTAATGAAACCGCGCCTTGATGTGTTATTGCACAATTTCTTTGATTTAGATATCTCAAGTTTCATGAAATCGGAATCAAAATCAATAAGAGCAATTTAACACAAAACACTTTTTTTATGAAAAAAATGAAAGATTTTGTTATTGGGAAACCAATCACCACGAGCCCTTATAGCGAACAATATAAATCCATTTCCAACGAAACACGACGGCCCTTCGCGAAATGCTAAGTACACAACACATCAGTATATCGACCTCCCGAACGACACAGGGCCCAGTCTGTCAGGCAGTTCACTGTTGATTTTACCTATTGTGAAATGAAATGAAAACGAAGCACGTCGGACGTAAGGGCTTTATTAGCAGACGCGCTGAGCGCGGACTACATCTTCTTCAACCGGTGCACCTGGCCAAGATATAGGCTGCTGTTTTGTGAGCGCACCAAAGAAAAATAAACACTAAATAGGCAAGGCAGCGCAGTAGTGTAGCACTTTATAGAGTTTGCTAAAGCAACAACGCTCAATTGTAAGGTTGAGATTATTACTGGAGCTAAGTGGTTGATTCTGTTTATCAATGTAGATTGTGTTGCTCATAGTATTTTCAAATAAATATGAGCGTCCTGACAACATCAGGCAGCGGTTCGTCGTTGCCAGGTCCTTACCATGATCAATTTCAAGAGCAGAACGCTGGCCCGACGCCGTACGGTAGATTAAGAAGACAAAACTCCAGGTTCGTAGATGTAATCTTAAAGTTTCGTGTTAAACAACTTGCCAAATTGGGAATTGCGATCAGCGTTAATAAATACAAGTGGCACATCAGCAGCTAAGAGGTCGTTTCTCAAAATCGCATACAAAAAATGAATTTCCCCAACAAATGATCTTAATCTGACAAAGTCAAGAGTGTTCTGACGTGTCCTTTTATTCAACAGAGGCAGCTTATCCTTGGCTGATAAGATCGGAGGTTTAACGTCTCCCCCAGGAGCATCTGGGAGCGTGGGATCCAACGATACATCGGGATCAAATACAAATGCACAACGTCAGAGATCTAGCTCGATGGTCCCTTTATCAAGAAAGGCTTCCCAAGTTCAAGGTAAAGTTGTATAGATGCGGTGAACGCTACGAGTATACAGCAGTTATATCGCAATGCTGCTTTAAATGAAGGCTATTACTGGTATGTGTAGAGCAATGCTGAAGTATGTGTTAGGTACTGGTATGGTTCAGAACTCTCTCTTACATGTTTATAACGCATTTACGCGTTCACTGTCAAAGTTATAACCACTTTTAATGCTGTTCAGATGGTGGAGACAATTCTTGTCGTTCTTTTATTCAGTGCATTCGAGTTTAAAGAAGTTGTGTGTGTGTTCTTATTTATAGTAACCGCGCCACCAACAAGGAGAAGACTGGTGTCCTTGGCAACTACAGGGAACTTAAGCATTGGATCTGGAATGGATTTGAAACAGTCAGCCAAGCAGTTGCCGATTCTATCTGAACACCGAAGAATGAACATGCAGGATGTTCTAATATGGCAGAAGTTTACGAGAAAACTAAGACAGAGGGTGGAAGACAGAAAGAGCGGGAAACCAACGTTTTGCTGGGTGGGTGAAACAGTTTATTTCAATGTACCTTGTTCTGATTTAGGTCCTGTTGTAGGACATGCCACGGGGCAAAGAGTTAGCCAGAGTTTGCTCATAATTTTGAACTGTAACTTGATTAGTTAGCCTAATTGAAGTGGTCTTTAACTCTAATTAATACATAATGTCGCACACAGCTGGACCGACCGCTAACACGAGATCTAAGACGCAATGGTCTGCCTTCAATAGAGATGGAACCCACATATAAAATGACCCCAGACGAAAAACCCTCCATGGTCAAATGCAAGAAGATAGTGGACGACTATCTGCAGAAAAGACTGAAAGGGATCGAGTATGACAATGTACAAGATGTGTGTCAATTATCCAGGTTGGTGCTGTTTCGAATATTATAATATTAGACTTTCTGCGCAATGATAAGAAATGCTTGATTTTCTAGGTTGCAAAGAGTTGGTTTCACTACTTTTTTTGTAAAATTTTCGTCGTTGTAAAACTTTTAAAAATGTATTTTTTATTTAATTCAGTGTATTAGCTAGGAAAGGGTAGCCTAATGGTTCTTTGTTTTAAGGTCAATATCCGACGAAATTCGGAACGAGATAAAAGACCAGGCTTGGAAGAATAGATACAAATGTGTGGTTTACGTGACGCTGGGTCAAAAACTTGACCAGGCAGTCATGGTGTCCAGTCTCTGCTCATGGGACCCCAGAAGTGATTCTTTCGTTTCCTGTAACTTCCAAAATTCATCGTTGTTTTGCTCGGTGTCGGTTTTTGCTGTTTATTTCGAATAGAGCGAGTGTGTATATGTACCTAATCCAGCGCCAATCAGTTACCGTTTGTTACTGCTTTGATAAAAATTGACCCATTTAAAATAGGAGTGGTTTTGTGTGCCAATGGTATATGAATTGCAGCAAGCTATGAGGGTTTTTTTGGACCTTTTTGCACGGCGCCTTTACTATTTGCTTGGACGGATGGGTGTTATAGCAATGCATTGTTCCGTAGCGGTGAAACACAATTGCCGTTTGCTAACGTGCGCTGTTTTGATTGCTGTTGCGTGAGAGCGCCATATGGTATTTAACAATGGCGAAGTAGGTGACCTTCGTAGAATAATCGAGAACTTTGTTGATTCTGGTAAGAGTAATCTACCACAAATCATATCCTACGTTGAAAGTTGAGACTGCTGTTATAATAACTTCTTTCGTTTCCCAGACCTGAAGGTCTAACTGTCTTTTCTGTCTTCAGCAAGCAAGAGGCGCTCGCCTTTGGTATTTTGTGTTTATTTTCGTGTGTACACAAACGCATGGTAAAGTGCAACGATACAGTGTCCGGTAGCAAAACAGGAAAAATCGGCTCAAGACACAATAAGCATTTGAAAATAAAGTAGGGAGTTCATTGCAAACTAAATCTGAACCGAAATTATCCCGTTAAGCACTTAACATACGCAAACACTAGAGCCTTCGGAACATAGGCAATAAAATAGGTGGGAAACCAAAACTACAATAAACCTAAGCGTGCTTGGTCGAGCTTTCAAAGCAGAACAATACACAAGTAAACAGTTGCAATATAAAAAAGAAATTCCAATAACAAAAATCGAATAGTAAGCGTAAGTTCGCGAATAAATTAGAGCTTGCTGTTGCACAGCAATATTTCGCTTTGGAAAATGAAGCATCGTTTGATTGTGGTGCACAAGTACGTTTTCATAGGCAAGTCATCATTCTACCCGGAACCGAGGCATCCGAGTCTGTAGGTTCGTGTTCGGCAGAGTGACGTGCTGCATCCAATGGAGATTGATTGTAAAGAGGAGAGTTTGAATTCGGGTTGTGACTGCGGCGGGTATCAGTTTGAGTTGGTATCCTAGGGTTAGGGGTACCATGCGACTTTATAATCATATCCTCATATAAATCTGCTTGTTGTAGTTTTTTTCCTGCTGTGTTGGTTGCACGAAATGCGACTGGGGGCGACAGGACATACCGTGGACTATTGGGTTCGTTCTTGCGGAGTGGACGGTCTTGATAGCGCGTGTCTTCCTCTGCACTGGGTGCCATTTCGGGACTGCAACCGCTTGAAGCAGAGCTAAAAGCAGCTCCGGGGCTATTGTTGAGATCAGGCATGCTCTGGTAAAAAGCGGAATCCCTTTGACTGTCAATGGGTAACCCCTTTCTTTGCGCACATTCATCGGCACTGTTCGTATCACCTGGACCGGTCAACCGTTGTACTTCTAGGTCGTTTTCATCGCGGTACAAAGGCGTCCACGGTTCTCGATGAATGCCGTTTTCTGCGGAGGACCTACCGCTCGTATTGTTCTCGTGAATTACTTTTCCACTGAGCACCATTCGCCCGCCAGAAGTGCGGCTTAGTGAAGCGGGATTACCACATGAAGAACCGGCACTGCTGCTCGCGCTGAAGTCGTTTACAATCGGATCGTCGGAGTCAGAACTGATCAGAGACCTGCGCCGAGTTTCACCATGCATTGGGACTGGTAGGTGCTGAGGGCGACCGTCGTGGCTGTATGGGCGGTAATGCTGTGTGTGGGGTGGGGGGACTGAGGGGCAGAAGCAGGAGGTTTCGTTGCACCGTTCTTGGTGATGCGGGCAATCTCCTGCTGCACGAACAGGGTGGGAATAACGTCTGGTTGGAGACGATGGCGGCCTTTCCCATTGCCGGTTCATTTGTTGGTTTGGATTGGTAGCTAATGTACTGGCGCGTTGAAAAGCTTGTCTTCGTAAATGGTTTCGGTCGTCAGAGTCTGGATACTGGGCTGGCATTGAGGTTTTAATGTGGTTCATTGTTTGGGACCGTGGGTGTGGACGAGGCTGCAAGCAATCGGGGTTTACATGGCGGGCATGGTGGCCGGTATGGTGATGGTGGGTGCATTCAACATCAGAGCCATGGTGGTGTAACGTGTGATGTTCATGCGTACAGTTAGGATGGCAGTGGCGTTGTAAGCGGTCGTACTGGTACGCCTCCTCGTCCGAGTTCTCGGGTACTGCTTCCCGATTTCTGTGGACTGGAGGAAGAAAAACGTCATCCTCCTGCGCGGATCCTCGACTCGGCAGATTCTGGGAAGAGTCGATCACTCGCTCAAGGCTGTGTCGCCTCATTTGAGGGGACGAAGATGATGGGAATTGTTGGGTGTTGGCTTGCAGAAGGCTTGAGCGAGATTGCTCTGAAAGTAAACGAAGTATTAGTTTTGGATAATTCAGGAGATTGGGTGTA
The DNA here is from genome assembly GCF_009617815.1 of Ciona robusta. Lineage (NCBI taxonomy): Eukaryota > Metazoa > Chordata > Ascidiacea > Phlebobranchia > Cionidae > Ciona > Ciona robusta. Next base: position 3,355,842 of record NC_143242.1, on the reverse strand, counting down.
ATTTGTGAAATGTTAGGGCAATGAAGCTGGGAATGTAGATGGCAAACTAAAAGCATAGATTAGTGTTTGATTTGATAAGCTCCGCAAAATCATTTTGAAAAGCCACACGGAACTCAAAAGCACAGACGCGTTTTGCGACAGCAGATTTAAAATAAATTGCTGCGGGCAAGCAGGACCACAACATCAAAACAACAACTACCAGGCGTGACAACGGCTACCACGTACCATCTACTGCTAAAGTGCCGAGTTGGCTGATACTGCGAGGGGATATTGCAAAGCGAGACCGAACTCTAGGGGGGGAATCTTTACTCGGGTAGAAAAATAAGATTGAAGATGACGTCGTGTCATAACCACGACTACGCAAGGTGGCGCAACGCATACTGGGGTTGCATCTTGCGAGGCCACGGGTAGCGCCTGGATTAGCAATGTTTTGTTACTGTGGGCGAATGCTTTGGATTTTAAAGTATGGCATATTGATAAGCAAGCTGCGAAATTTGGCGCTATGCTGCTGGATTGGGTAGTGTGTGGAAGTTAGTGTGAAAGAGGCTACAAGTGTGCGCACTTACTAATGTAGAAGCGTCAGGATGTGGCAGGTACGCTCGCGCTACACTCTGTGCAAAAACACTCGGCTTAAATACTAGCTTTGTTGACCAGCCAAGTTAAGGCGATACAATTGAAAAGCCAGTATGGAGAAAATTCACGGATTTGTGGGACTTACCTCGGTGAGGAACAGTGTTGATATCTTGAGAATGAGTGACAACTGTATCGGAAGTTCGTGGCCCGTTGACAATAGTTTCATTCCACATACGTCGAAGTTGACCTTGTGACTGAAAAGTTATCCGTATTACTTATGAATAATGCAATGTGTAACGACACGAGAAAGCATTACAGAGCATCAGCAATTGCATAAGTTTCCTATTCTACTTACTGCGGCTGTTTGTGTGGTCAGAGTCGTGTTATGTGTAGTGGCTGCAGCTGAGTATCTTCCAGGGGTATATTGCTTCGAAAACGACATGCTATTACTGACATATGCTTCAGAAGTCCCTTTACTGCAACAAGACCCATGGCCGAAACATCTGCTGTATTCTGTGCGCACCTGTGGGTCATATAAATCAATTAGTTGTGTGATAAAGTGCAAATTAAGATTTTATAAAAGGTTATATATTTTTGTATACAATATCCTGAACAATGTGATTCCGACATAATGAACGCATTTCCCGAATAACGCTTGAAAGTTAAGCGCGGAACGGCCTATCCCGACTATGATTGTAAATATTGACCCATCAACAGCTATTACGGTATTCTAGTTCGTTCTACGGTGATGAAAGCGATGCCTTTAGCCAGGCCTCTCCAAAATACGTTGGTCATGGGAAAGAAACGGCCTCGGTAACCGGAGCGCTTGAGAAATCCTTCATACAACGCCAACGTACGCGGTGTTTGCATATACTGTTGGTATAAGCCAACACTTGCAAATCTGAGTGAGTTTTTTGACAGTAGGGCAACTGGAAATTCTTAAAACTGTTTGAAAATTCGCGATGCGAGCCAACGGAAGTCAAAATATTGAAATTGACTCCACAAACAAACAAGTTCAATCAAGCGTGTGTTGATATTCTCCGCGTACTGAACAACAAAAGATTTTTCACAATAACCCTGCTATTTTTTCACACCCGTTCTATTTTATGGATAATACGGCTTTATACGAACAATGCAGAGGTCGCATTCTGTTCAATATATTTTCATCCAAATTTGAATACGTTTTAGCGCTGTATGGAAGAGTGTATTGTTACAAAACAGTTGGCAGAAAAAAACGAGTATCTAGTTTCAACACATTTTGTTGAAAACCGCGTTTTTTGTTTATTGGAACGGTCGGTTACGTTTGGGTCTAAAATGAGTAGCCAGTTCATCACACCTGCAGGTATAGTTATGATAAGCGCTACTTATGTTTTGAGGCCAAAGACGCAAGAAACGGGCGGAGTGCTGATACTTCCTTTGTACTAACATTACAGTCTTTCGGCGGTCTCTTCGTCGTGTTTTGGCGCGTGGTAGTAAGCGTAACTGTCTACGTTTCAATTACGAAGTCAAAAATGTGTAAATGGGGCGATTATATCAAATTACCTTTTTCTGCAGTAAACAGTGGAAAATGAAAATGAAGAGTCCTTGGAAGGCGTTAAACACACAGAAGAGATACGCCATCACTGGCGCTTGCTCCCACACCCACAGTATTCCAAACGCCCAAGTAATTCCAAGCAGGCACAGTAGGACTGAAGCTCCTCGAACCGAAGATCTACATAAAAAATATGCTGATTAGCAAACTATAATTAAAATAAAATGAAAAAGTAAGTTTTTATAAGAATAAGAGACTGATGACGCAATTTTTAGGAGAAATACTAATCTAATATGGTACACTATTCGTTGGACTTGATTTTTGTCTGTTACATTTTCGTAACACTTAATCCGGGCTGTTAGTTCGTTATGAGAATCGTTCAACTTCACAAGGACTTGATTGGGACCAGATTTTAGGAACTAATTAAACGTTAAAAGTGACATAGTGTTGCTATATAGTAGGGTGGTGGAAGATTGGACACTTTTTTCACTTATTTTCTCGCATTATTTGATAGAAAACAAAGAACATTTAAAGAATTATAAAACCATATCATTACGACTCCCATAGACTATTGTTAATTGTTTAAAACACGATTAGGATATTTGGATATTATGTGCTAAAGTTGTCCCGTCTTCCCTACCCTACGATACATCAGCACGAATAAATATACATATATGTTAATGTAACGGTAGTTTTAAGATGTTTTACTTACTTGACAGCGTTCACTTTGGACGAGTCAGTGTACGTCAATGTATGGCGGTACATCTTGTACACGGTAATAGCCAGAAAAATGAGATTTGTTAAAATAACAGCGCAAACTGGGCCCACAAAGCTCCAGATAAAGCCGGAGTCGACACGAAGCCAACAAGCGTGCTCTGTACCATATCCTGACGGATCGACAGCAGCTGAAACAGCGACGATTACTGCTGGAATACCTGGGGAGAAATAACTGGATTATTGCTCTGATAATAGAATACGTGATATGGGTTGAAATGTTGCTTGGTATAGTTATGTTATACGAGCCTATTTGCGTTGTTTTAATCGATGCACTTTTTATGTTTTATGTGGATTAAGTCCTGTGACGAGTGAACCAAATCTAACTTTGGTTGATATTATCAGTGACTAATGTAGTGTAAAAACCTCAGTTAGGCCTGTCGTTTTTTTTAAATTTTGCTGGTACATATGATGGGACCCGGGGTTTAGGGCACGGATTTAGCCTGTTACCCCAACGCATTGAAGTTGCACTTACCGTATCCAGTGAGGTAGTACCACTTCCAACGTGACCGTCCTTCGAATACTTCGACCAGCATTACATAAAGCTGAAATCCTTCTAACGCCATCCACATAAAAGCTGCGAGGAAGAAGTAATGCAGCAGACCTGCAACCACAGCACATGGTACTTTGTGGGCGGTCTGGTTGATGCCCACGAGGAAAACTAGCTCTGCCACGAACAGGCTGATGCAGAGATGTTTGTGGATGGTGTTGCGGTCGCTTTGGAGGTTCCTGAAATGGGGGGAAAGGGGTTTAAAAATATAAATGTTAACTCAATGAAAGCACTGCCACAAAATTATATTAAAGCCGTGTTTTCGCACAAGTTTATGGAGCATTTTTCAAACACACGCCACGGCCGCGTTCTGTGCTAAAAACGACGCCCTGCGGTGCCGCAATAAAAATTTCCGGATGTTTACTACGCAACGCGACGCGTATTCCCTAGCAACCTTTAGAAACGGTGAGAACGCAATTTCCGTTGAACAATATTTGAGGAAGCGCCGGAAGGATACGGATTCCAGTGGTTCAGACCCCCATCTAACTACGCGTGCGTCGTTGGTCGCTTGTAGACACGGAACTAATGTTTCTGTCATGTCAAAACCGGCACAGTCCGGATTTTTCCGGATCTAACCAGATGGAGTGTGAAAAAACACGCTGTCTTCAATCGATGCGAAGTTTATTGACCCAGTCTTTGATGCTCGCCGTAGCATTTTCCTGATACTTTAATTAGTTAAGACTCGAGCGGCGGCTGCGTGCGTTGTTTAGGTTCTTCAAAAGAGCTGTCTCGGGAACTTGGTTTCACATAAACTCAGCCGTAACGAAAATTAAGGCGAGCGCTGGCTTCGCTTTCAGTTAAGCTAATTAATTAAAACTTCCAATTCAGAGGAAACGGATGTATATTGACAACAATACGATGCACGCTTCGTCCATCGATTGTCGTAATTTCAATTCCCTTAATGAAACTATACAATTAGTCAGAGTTAAAAGAGCATGGCCCTCTGTCAATCTAAGAAGAGAACTCGCCAGATGCGCACACAGACTGGGTTGGGTTTAAATTTGACATCAAACAGGGAATTGACGTTGTAACCGTTGCAGTCATGCGAGAATACCACTGACTTTCTGCGCGGCAAGAATTTCGACCCAAACTCTTTCGCCAATGAAAGTTATTCTTAGACCAAGTGGGTATATGACGTAACGCTAAACGCTGTAAAGAAAGTCAGTCAAGGCTAAATCTAAAAAACGGTGTGTGTTTATCGAAAAAGTTTTTGCCCCCCCCCCACAAAAATAATCTAAAAAAATGCATTAACCTAAAACGATGTCCCATAGCATTAGCCGTTGCTCCAGGTGAACCTTAACGTATCTACTGTAACAAGAGAAGCGGGCGTGAAGTCATAAAGAAGACTGTTGACGTAATCGCGATCACAGAACCGGTACACACGCTAACTTATCGCAACGAGTTTTAATAGGGTATGAGTTTGGCGTAACGAGAGGGTGAACCCTAGTTTCCGTAGCAAGCCGTTTCAAAACACTACCGCGTTTCAACTGGCTGCAAAAATCAGATTTCCGCGGTTAAACTTTGGTTGCGCTGTGGTATATTTCTTTAGTCGCGGTGAAAAGCTAACTACAGAAAAAATCAACGGTTAGCAGTTACGATTTTATACGATAGTTTTACTGAAGCAGTTTTTATCCCGAGCGAGTTTTGTCGTTTTGCTAATAATTTTTTTATCTTTTTTTATTAAAACTCATTTGATCTTCGCTACTGTTATGGTCCAAAATATAAATAAAATTTACGGTACGTATTTTAAACATTAAATGTATGCTACGTTCATATAAACTCACCGGAAAAATGTGAAGGTGTAAATGCAGATTAGAAGGCAGACTAAAGAAACCGATATCCCAACACAGCTGACAACGTAGAGAGCCATTTCGTGGCCCCATGACGTTACTTTGGTCCCGTGAACATTTACAAGCACTGCAAAGCTCGTTAAATGGTTGCAGGAGCATGTTGTATGAGTTGTATTCGATTCAACCACAGAGCAGCCTTTAGAACTCCATACACCCTTGTCCAAGCTGTATAAAGTAAATTAAACAGTCAGTTTTTATGCTAATAAATTGTATGACATGTTTAATGTAAAATTATACACCCGTTTTTAAGATGCATAAAGTAATTAAAATTTTCATTTTTATACTAATAAATTGTATGACATGTTTAATGTAAGATCACTTGCCAGTTTATAAAATGTATAGAGTAAATTAAACAGTCTGATCAGGCTGCTAAATCCTATGAAATTTTAACTTAAAATCATACACCAGTGTCAAAACTATATAAAGTAAATTAAACGGTCAGTTTTCTATGTTAATAATTTGTATGACACGTTTAAGACCATAGACCAATGTCCAGACTGTATAAAAAGTATTCTTCGGCTACCATGGTATGTTTAATCAGATCACACGTACCTTTCCGAGTATTTCCAGTACACGCACTTTCGAGGGGCATCTATGTTCTGTGAATGGAAACCTTATATTAGAATTTGTATCAAAAACAAGGTACAAGACTAAACAAAGTGCGTGCCGTGAGCAGTCATGCAGTTCCTTGTTTCGTTACAAAGCATTTGCTAAGCCGCAGCCCTCATTTTAAGAGAAATGGGTAAAGAAAGTGAACGGACCCGTGACTTATACAAAGATATACCTGAACGCAAGGGATACTTTATAATCCCGGCGTACTTATTGGAATTTGTAGCCAACAATTTGGGAGAAGCTTTGTTTAGTTTTTTTTTGTTAGGGGCATTGTTTTTTTTGAGTTCGAGATACCGCATTCCGGGGATTTGGCAAAAAGCAGTGGCGTAACAGTAGCGCTTGGCTGACAGTTGTTCGGTTATGAAGATAAATGGGACTTGGGGTAAACTTCGTACTTGCGCTTGGGGGTTGCGGTGGGACAACAGGGAAAACGATGTTTCGAACTTGCTTGACAGAAGATAAGGATGAATAACAACTACATATTACGGTTCTTCGTTATTGGGATTCGGGATGGATAGTGAGCGGTCAGCGGGCATGTTTACCCGATCCCATAATTAACTGGCTGTACTATTCGTTTTCATTGCGGGCAATTTCAAGGCGCGAACTCCAACCTTGTAGCTGTAGGTCGGCAATTAATGTTTTGCGGTTGAGGTATACTTCATCATTGCGGTATATGTAGATTTAGAATCAGATAAGCGACCAAAGTAATCTCAGGTTAACATTGCTTACATTGGGTAAACGAACACGGTTTGGAAACATTAGGTGTCCGATTTCATCCGAGCACCATTCCACCGGGTCTTAATCCCGTGTTGCAGTTCGCTATTGTTTGCTTACTGATTAGGCGGGACCAGGGGTCAGAGAAACGATTTTTGACGAATTGACCGCATCTAATTCCGTCGCGACTCGGCTTATCTAGCTACCGGGCATTACATGGAAGGGTCGAACACGGCTTAAGGTGTAAGCGCTTTAAATAAACAGGGTATGTTCCGGCCGGGGGATTTGCTATGTGTAAGCACGCGCTGGATTGTCAGCAAGCTTGTGATAAATTAGGACAACACGGTTCAGCCATTACGGCAAGTGGAGGTATTCGGGTCTTTGAGAGGGGTAGGACAGGTCAACTGGGCAGCGTTAATGAGCCCTCGTTGTACACCACGCTGGACCATGGCTCCGTGTTTTGCGAAAAACAATACAAATCGCCGGAGCGTTGATAATGAATGGCTAGACATAGTAAGCAAAGGAACTGGTCCAGTACTATATAAGTAAAGGATGGACTATGAGCGAACACGGGCTCATAGATCCTTCTGAGCGAGATAAGGAAGATAAGCGAGCCGCTCGGTTTCTGTAGGTGATTAGTCCGTGTGTGATGACCCGTTTAACTTACATGTTGTGATCCGGTCGAAATGGGTTAAGCTTCGCTCTCAAAGACGCTGAGAAACGAGCATGTTATACACCGTATAGTCTGCCTGTTCGTATTACCGATGCGTTACATCGTGTTCGGCGTGTTTCCCTAAATGCGACCAGTAGCGGCATGAATTATTCACGGAATCTATACGGTCATTCAGTATTGCAAATCTGTCGACGGTGTACTACCTGGCTGTGATGAAATGCCATCAATTTTAAAATATCTGGCCATTTTGACCTCTTACCTGCTTAGTTTCAAGTACAATCTTAACGGGCTTTGACAGTTTCACTTCTCGGTTAGGGGATCCGAGAGAAGCAGAAACGACGCGGGAATCCACATTCCAATCCTGAGTATCCTCTTTACCGTCTTCAAATAGCTTTACATCCATATAACTCCCAAGATTATTGTATAAGGCAAACGCAAGCTTCGTAACTCCTGTTATATAAAGGTATTATATTCAAAACTGTGTACAATATGTACAGATAATATTAATATATCCATAACTCTACTTCTGTACAGTCTATGTAAGTATACCCAACATTTCTATTATAAAGTGAGTTGGGGTAAGATACTCCATGTCTAAATTTTCTTTTTCCAAATTTAGAAAATTATATAACTGAATTTCCCTGGAGTCCTAGACTCTCAGTCTAAGAGCTTTGGCAAGTTAAAAAACTCGAAAATTAAATACGGGTGGCTATTTATGTTAACGATATCTATCTTATCCCACAATACTTTACAGTTACTGTTAACCTTTTATAATCTATAAAAACTTAGAAACAATTGTAGTATAGCTGAAATCGGAAGAGTTAAAATACAAGTATAATATGCCTGGCATCTACATAATATATTATGCGACCTATATTAATATACATACCGTTGCTTGCTTGCTGTACGATATCCCCTGCTGGCATTGTAACACTGTCCGTGGTGTCATACCACACAGTAGACCGTTGTAATCTGCTCGGATCCGGAAATACAATATCTTCCGAAGTGCTAGCGACCACAACAGTGGCTTGCAAGAGTAAATCTGTTTTCTCCACCATTCTTGGCACTATAAAATAATAAGACAAGATTTATATAACCATTTAAGATGTACTACGTTTGCCTACAGCTAAACAATAGCTTTAGAATACGGTTAAGTACAATTTCTAACATAACTAGTGAAAATGGGGTATCATATGCTATTTTCTTGGGGTAATTTTCCCAGACTTGAACAATTCTTCGGTTCTCGACAAAAAAGAAGTCACCTACATAGAATAAAAGCATGGTGTTTATGCTCTTACCGGCTGTGTCGCCCTGGAATCCACCGTAGTTATTCGCCATGCTATCCGCTAACACAAATCCTGCGGACTCCACGCTTTTAATAACATTATCTGCCGCCTTATATCGCTTTGAGCTCTCCATTTCTTTCCAAGTTATTGAGTTGCTGCTGTCCAGCAAGGTATCGGCAGCGTTAGTAACGCCCTGTTATGTAACAATGGGTAGAGTTAGAGTTAGAAAATGAGGTGAATTTGAAAATACATTTGCGGCAGCCAGAAGTAAACAGTAGGGTTATCTGCCGTATAAGGTTGCGTGAATTGGCGAAACTATTGCTTTTGACCTTTGCGCCGTTAAGACAACATTGAAAAGGCAAAGATAGTTCTAAGACAACAAACTGGGAGACATTTTGAGTTAATCTTTAGTTTTTTTTCTAAAAATTAAAAAGTGAAACATATTTTTTAAGCAAAAACGAGTTACAGACATACGTAAAATACGGAAACATTTCTAATTTCAAAAAAATTATATCCAACGTTGTGTGACGAAAAGCGATGTTGACACGCATTCATTACATTGGAAAAACAACCGAAATTTCCGGCGCCGGGTGGTTTGGGAATCTACCGTAGAACTGGTATTTAAGTACCCGAGAACAGACGCGAGCCAACGTAATGACGATCTTCCGACGCGCTGGCGTTTCACGGGCAATTGATATTAAAAAGCTGCGACATAAAATTAGATTCTTTGTCGTTTGGGCCAGACTTGCTGAGGTAAGCGCTTCTGACGGTACAGCGAGGATGCGAGTGGTAATTCGCTTAAATGCCAGTTTGGATTCCCGTTTTAAATGAGGGAAATGACTGACATGGTATGGGATGCTATTAAAACTGTATGCGTGTTCCCAAAAGAGCGTCGTGTTTTAGGGTAAAAGTCGTGCGGTCGCTTTTGCCACTGGTTGCTCATTTTTCATAATAGAATAAATAAGAAAGCCTGGCTTCGCAGCCAGTCACCGTAACGACCGGTTCCCTGGTCCCTTTCAAAACAAACTTGGAAATTTTAAAGTGCTGGTTACAACACAGGCCTGAGCGAAATGAAAATATTGAAACCTTTACGCCAAGGCCTGGTTAAAAGACATTTCACAGTAAAAATGCAACTGACGGAAAGCGATTGCCGACTGAGGCCAAAAACAACAAACTCCGCTCCTATAACTTATCAAGCATACGCCTTAATGGGGCAAATGGGGCATACCATATGTAGGCGAGGACAGGAATGACTGTTGTTGTTTACTTTCACGCAGGAAAATCAGTTAGTCACCCAGCAAACATGTGCTGACGAACTTAGGAGAATCTCGGCGGATTTTTGCCACTGGACATGCTCAAATGAAATCGGTATAACGCGGTTTTAGTTCGCACTTGTAACACTATACACCCGCGGCTATAGGAGTTCCGCCTTTCACCACTTTGACGCATAAAAGTGACCTTCTTTTGACCAGAATAACGACTTTTAATCTTACTGACTAAGTTGCCGGTGTTTCGCTAAATAGTCAGACTCGACATCACAGCAATGACGTAATGCTTGGATAAATAATTGAAGAAAAATCGACGTTTAAATACGATTACAAGCTCACTCCAAATACGGGTTCACCAGCGATCGAGTTTATTAATGGCCCACTTACTATTTTTCGCCCAAAACACGTTTTCTGATAATGGGGTACAATCGACCCGCGCCGACGACAGTTAAGCGACACCACACCCTTTTAAAATTGCCCACAAACGACTTGAGTCTGGGGTTACACTTACTGCCCGAAACCACCCATGTATTGATTAATGTATACCCCAACAATTGTATGCCATCCGTAATAGGTATATTGTTAGTAAATTCATTCATACCAGTATTATACCATCTGGCCTAAATCGCGGGTCCTCGGCAAGGACCTCACCCTCGTGGCCTCATAGAATAGAAATATCAAATATTTACCTCAGTAATTTGGCGCACTTGTGTTCTAGTCAGGGGAGTTGTCCCACTACCAGCTTGTGTTGCAGCTGTCTTCATAAGCCGAGCTGAATTTGTTACCTCATCGGTACGTAATGCTTCACCGTTGCGTGATGACATTTTAAGACCACGTGATAAATTCTCCGCGGCAGAGCTAGGATCGATCGTACCTGAATCATGAGAATACAAATTCGTTAATTAACTTAACGTTCATTAAGAACGCACACGACGAATTGGTAGGTAGGGCAGTCTTATATTTACCTGCTAGCAACTGAGATTCGATGCTAGACGTCCAAGTGACACACCGATTCATGTCGGGCCCGTTTACATCCCAAACTGCAGACATGGTGAACTCCTCTGTCGTGCAAGTCCATGTCGCTTGTTCTGTAATGACAAAAATGTCAATAAAATACCAGGCAAGTGGCATACGGCAGACATGTTCTTAAACTTGGCCAACAGCCTGCATCGGTAATAAACGATTTTTCACTTCGTTTGTCATTTCAAGTTTGAAGGAATGCTGATTTTACGGTCGTGATCGCCCCAGCCTGTTAAACTGCGCGCACGACTAATCGAATTCGCGGCGTCAAAATTGCAAAATCGCGGTCTTATCACGAGTCCACATCAGGAAACTCGCAGGCTTTGATCGCCAGACTGTTATCTCTGGTCTTCTCCGCTACAATTTGGTTTCAAAACGGCATCGGTAACAAGCGCGGTAGACGTACAGTTAAACGCATTCCAGCGCGTTAAACAAGCAACCTAAGGCTAGGATCGAATTTCCTTGCAAATCAGGCTTAGAAATCTATATATACATAACGAGGGCCATATCCCGAAACCCAGGCTAATTTCTTGTTGTTTGTGTAGTAATGGTAAAATTGTTCCTTTTGTGACGTCACACTCACCGTTTAGTACGTCAGGACACGTCATGGTACGAGTCTGCCCCAGCGACGTCACGGGCCATGTAATTCCGTCACGGGATACAGAGGGACAGCTCGCAACGGGGACAACAGGGGGTGCAAGGGTTGCAGAATTATGGGGCAACTTGCTCGGAGCGACGCTTGGACCAAAAGGTGATTGCTCTGAAGTGCTGGTGGTCCTGACTGTAGTCGTTGTCGTAGTGGTAGTTGTACTTGTAGTGGTCGTCGGTTTATCTCCTAAACGATAATGAATGTGTGAAACTCCTCCAACCCAGTTGTCCCTTATGCTGAGTTGTCTTAATTTGCCAGTCTTACATTACAAAAAAAAACAGGAAGTTACATACGTGGTAATTCGTAAGCGGGATGTGAAGTATGAAATATTAGACACCCATGTTAAAATAACTGTCAATGATAAACAAGTTACACTCATTTATTCAAAACTAACTGGACCGGTTGCATTGAAGTATAAGCGACCAAACATGGCCTTATATCCTATACGTTCTTTATTAGGACCTTATCCATATATAGTCTAATGAAACCAGGTGCACTGAAATGGTAGTTTGGTAACGTACCTTCCACGGGGTCTGGTAATCCGAAATGTAGCTTGTAATAAACCGCTTTACTAGTTGTCGCTTCCCATGCGTAGATAAGCCTATCTCTTGGGTTGTACTTTAGCGACGTGAAATTGTAGTTCAGGAACGACCGAGATTTAGCGAGTAATCCTGCAGGGTGTGGAAACGTACGACGTGGCGTGGTTGGGAGGTCACGACCAGTTCTAAGAAACCCAACTGGGTCCGATGGCGAGATCGGTCGATTCCTGTCAAATCCGATAGCGACAAATCGACCGTTCCCACTAACTGCATTCGTGTTGTACATATACTCAACTTCGCCTGTGCGGGAACCAACAACGTATAAAACGCCACAGATCATGAACGTATGAAGAGCTGTTCGCTTTGGGTAAGTCGTTCGCCATGTTTTCTACAAAACAAACACGTTTTACCAACCATTTCTAAAAATACATATGATTTCGAACATACATTTCTTTAGAATTACCAAAACCTATAATCCCAACCGATACAGGACTTAACAATTCTCTAGTGTAAGTTGGGATACCTTTAGCACTAAATTCCATATTTTATTTGTCTTTTAACATTCAAATACGTTGTTTCACAGTCGTGAGGATACGGTTACATAAATCTCTGAATGTTCTTTGTTTACTACCCAGTGCGACGAGTAAAGAGAAAGAAAGCCCATTATAGAGACCAGTTTGTCGTGCCCTTACCTCAATTTCAAGTGTGTCCTTATTAATCTTGCTCACTACAATTCTATCAGCGTTGTGAGTGTTGGTGTATATTGCCCATAAGCCGGATTCGTCGACCGCCAGCTCAATGCTATTAGCCCCATTGCGGTGGCTTGTCGAACGGTCAGTATGGCCCGGCAAGGCTGTTTCACGATGTCTGATACGAGTGTGCAAGTTGTACTTTACGATGTTGGCACTGGAAGCCTAAAATCGGACCATGTTATATATATATATACTGCAGTTTTATTATTTTCTATTCAACGTGGGAGTCCTGTAAAGTGATACACCATTGGACCTGAGAATTAGGCAACAGCAGCAGGCCCAATACTCCAACACCCAGGGTGCTACCGTATGGACTTCATCAGATATTGAAGCCTGTCGCTTCCCCGAAGGTAAACGACACGGCCTTCATTGGTAATGATTAAAAATGCTTTAAATTTTAACTGTTTAAATATGTCATATGGGTATGCTTACCTTGACGAAAAACAAGTTCCCATCATAAACCACGAAACTTGTTCCTGACATCTGGTAGTGAATGTCGTATTCACTTATAGCGCGGTTGCCATTTACGAAATGCTCCATATTTTCAAATTTCTGAACAAAAACAACCATGTTAAACGCCAAGTCGACAAAAACACAAGATAAGGTGTAGTAGTGGGATATTCGGACCGCGTCACTTAAAACTCAAGTAGGTAAAAAAAAATTAAACCGTAATACAGTATACCAATAGGAATTTAAAGACTTGGTATAGTTATCATTGTGCCAACTGCATAAATTGAGATATTTTGTCTATAGCATTGAGGTTTTATTAAGACTATACAGTATTATATTCACTACAATTTTTAAATGTTTTTTGTTTACTACTAAACGAGACGAGAAAACAGAGTGAAAATGTGTCCCATCTTCCCCCACCCTAGTATATATTGATAAATACCTGCAGTCTTGGCTGTGAGGGTGAGGCATAGAATACGTGGTGTGGGTTGTATATTGGATCCTTTGTCCACGCTCCTTTCTGCGCTCGCATCGTCGTGTCCATTGTCACATTTGAGGCGATTCCAGTAAGAGTACCCGGGCAGCCAAACACTGAAAATTAAACCATTTACTCAGGAACGATTTATAATTACTGGATAGTCGAACCAGCCATTTCCAGCAAAGGTACGAATTGAACGGAATTGTACTTTAATTTTAGACCGCTAATACGTAGCGTAGTAGCACGGGTGGAAATTAAACAATCAAGACAGTCGTGCCTACGCAGTGTTTACTATAGGGTAGTATGTAGTTTTAGAAAGCGAGAGCTGTTTGCTCATGGTTGGTACTTTGTGACCGAAATGGGACTAATGTATGATGTTACCGACGGAAAAAGTTAATGAGTTGCCAGTGCGTAGAATGGAAAAATGATTTATTGCCCCTATAGATAGTCGCATTTAATGTCGTTAATGGTCTGCTTCCATTTGCCTTTCAATCGACGTGCGTCCGAAGTTGGGACATTAGAGAAACTAAGCGCTCGTAATTACCATGTCATTCAGTGGAAAACAAATACGAGAAACTCTCGTGTGATCTGGACTGTTTAAACTCCATAATTGCAGGTGTCGCGCGTAATTAGCAAGCAGTAAACGGAAACGGGGGCATTAGCGGGATTATATTTGCCCCAGTCACTGAGTAAAGTAATAGGGCCTTTAACGAGCGCCTTAAGTAAGCAAATGATAAAAACCTTTGCCGTCGACAAATAAAAAGCTCGATAGGGACCACCCTGGTTTTAGGGTACAAAATTGGACAGTTTGAGCGGAAAATTCCTAAAGAACTGTCAAGTTATGTGACTATTATGATTTATGGGGAAAATCTGTCCAACTTACAGCGGCAGCGAAATGATCGGGAAAATTCGATTACGCTTCGCATTAGCGAAATGGGAGGCTTGGTATCACGGCACCTGTGCGTGTAAGACCCAGCTGTGGCGGTACAACGCCGGCTCGGATTTAACCAAAATACACGGTTCATGCTTTCGGAAACGTTTCCCGACTGTACGCACCACTTTCGGTGTGTTTTGTGAAAGTCAACATCATACGTGGGTAAGGAAATGGTAAATATAGAACCCCGTGACGGCGGGCGAAATAATACGCGTTGTCGTTAACAAAGCAATGATCACGGTTTATACAGAACGATTATGCCATCAGCGTTGACGATACCGAATATACGGATGTTAGCTTTTAGGATTATCTCTGTCAAAGTCGTATTACCGGTCAACGCGAAGGTCGAAATAGAGATTGCAATATTGCTCACTGATTCATAGTTAAAGCCCGTGCTAAGTAAACTAATGACTAGGTACGGCTCTGTGTATTGTCGGTTAGGCGTTTGGTGAAGGTGAATCGATAAAAAATGGTTTCCTTTAAGTATCTGGTGTTTTTAAAACGTCGTTTTGTGGAAAATGGGCTACCTACACAATAATACTGCCGTTTGTATGCGAAATTATACGGCTCGATACAGTAATGACCGGCGGCGCCTTCAAAGAGGGGAAACCCAACCAACGAAAGACCCAATCGATCATATATGACTTGCTATAAATAATTCCTCCCTATAATTGACCTCAACTAAAGACCATTAACCAAAAGAAATAGAGTCAAGCTAAAAGCTCTATACTCTAATGCTGCTTTTGAAGATTTGTATAGGCTTGGCAAAACATCCAAAAATGGGCATGTAAACAAAATTGAACAAGAGCTTACTGTATTTGACGCAGCTGAACGTAACGTGAAGGTACTTGAATGTTCCGGGGCATGGGTCTGGGAAATGCTCGTCCGAAACGTCTAATTTGCACTGGGTTTGGTTGTTGCACCTGCAATGAAAAGACTGGGTGAATGCGTTGAAAATCCATGGATTATGACACAAGACTTCACATTGTAGGCGGTTACTTGAAAGAAAAATACCTGCATGGTGAAAGGGTGAATGTATAATATCGATTGAAACGGGGCTAAGGCGGCCTTGTATATCAACAAGATGCCACCGAATTATCAGGCCTGTATGTTCGCACCTACCACAATCTGCGAGGTAACGAGGTAATGTCGACGTTTTAGTCAATTTTACAAATTCGATTGAATTCCCAGCGGTGCCGTTTGCGAGCAAATTGCATTAACCTTCAACGCCTAGGCAAAATCATGCCGGTGACGCGGTGGGTACTAAAAGGTGGTTTGTCGGTGTTGTTGCTATTTAAAACAGCGGTGCGTATAATGAGGTGTAACTATGCACTCGTCAAATTTACATAAGACCGAAAATCGTTCATGGAGCGGTCGCTTCTAGGGGGTTTGATAGCAGGTGCTTTCAGCGATAGCGGGAAGTCAAATTTCGTGCAAGAAGCAGTTGTTTTAAAAGTAGGTTTCGATTCCTATTTTAAGTGCCGGGAGACACGTCGTCATTCGCAATTGCTCAGCTAAGGGTGTAGACATAGAAAAGGGCCGTCTTATAATAACCCGGTTTTTGGTTGTTGGTTTTGTCGATTCCGTTTAGATCTTCCGCAGCGATTTCGAAAGGCCGCGGTTAAAACGGCTCGCGGGCAGAGGACCCACTGACCCGTCGAACATCAAGGTAATGACCCGTGGCCAGCAGCGTGCCTATGTCTTTCGCAATCATTTGCCCTCCCAACAGCTATGGAATTCCATAATTACAAACGAAGACCTCTTGTCCTGATGACCGAAATCGGGCCGGACCGACCGTGCGAACGGACGAACTGTCAAACCAGCGACGCGCATTTCTTCGCACTTGCCGAGAACCGGAGACCACGAAGAAACCTGGTATGCGCTGAAACAACGACCGGAGTATTAGGACGATTTCGAAGATGTTATCAGGCGTTTCAAAAGGGTACCGGACACTGTCCAGCACCGATTCCAACTTTCTGTCAACCAAACTTAACGCTTCCTTTGACCGGGTTGTTCTACGCACTCAAATGACCGAAATCCTGTCAAAGAACTGAATGTCCTTGAGGGAGGTCCTACATGTTCAAAGGCGCCTTATGTAGGCGATTAGGAGGCCGTGCTATGTTCGGGACTGGTCTGGAGATCGGTAAGCAGATACGAGGCCACTAAAGCGATAGTGTCGTGCGATTTTGGTTAATTAAAACGGCATAAGAATAAGATAAATGAGCTTGGGTTCGGCAGCTTACATGCAGCAAGCGGGAGCGACACGGTGATAAAAGATTACAACATCAGCGCGTCAGGAAACACAGCTGGCTGTGAAATTGCATATTATATTTCGAGAGATGGATCATTTCGGCGGCGGATCGAGTAGCTTCATTTTACGGCGTTTAATGCCGATCCATCTGCTAGCATACACCAATGGGTAGGATCGTGACAATCCAATAGGCTTCACTTGCCATTTGCGGAGCAGCTAATTCTTATAGGTCCTTACTACGACCATCGGTCGAGTGCTCTTAACCCAGACAGATCATTCAAGCTTGACTTTAATCGCATTGGAGATACGTACACGGATGCAATACACAATTCTGATTGAGACGTTCACTAAAACACATGACAGCCAGCCCTGTCGTTTTTACCCAATAACTCATTGCACCAGTAAACAGATTTAACACGGTTATAAAAAGTGGGGAGTTTTGTAGTAATGCCAATATAATGCGACCTCTTTGGCCCTGTCCGCCATAACTTGGTTGCGCAAGCTTCCAATTTCTTAATACATCTAATAACACGCGCAACGGGGCACTGCTGGTCGAGTAATTGAGTCAAACAAAAGCTGAACGAAGCTGTAAACTAATATTGGACTGTCGACGTTTTTGTTTACGTCCGCAAGCGAGGTTTGAAGTCAGGATGGCCTATCTAGATTCCGATCGCGTTCGTAGACATCAACGAACTGTCATAATATTAGTGTAGCAACGACTAGCTCACGACAGGCGAGTACAGCGCACACCGAAGTCTAGCTCTGGGCATTGGATTCATGATTTACAAAACAAACAGTGTGGACGACATGCCCTTAACCGTGGGACGGTGACATAAAAATTTCAAGCGCTGGCTTTAAAATTTTCGGATTAGTTACCGCAATGGCGAAGTTTGCATAGCAAACTGAACAGGGATTTTGACTGGCGGGTGTATTGTTGCGCATAATCTAATGCCTACTTTGGTTGCAATGCTACATTGTATACTGAGCTACATCTGACAAGCCAATGATAACGCATGTATTGTGCTTTGAATCTCAAGCAAGGTTTTTCGATATGAGAAAGTGGTCAGCATTTAAAATGAAACAGGCCGTCTTCGAATTACTTAAGTGCGCTGAAAATCTGCTGGTGTCAGGTTCGCCATGGACAAGCGGTTATCTTCTTGCCCAGCTAAATCTGTACCAGTCTCGTCCTATAAACACCCTCTCAATCACAGACGTCGACAGCCACTTTTAACGAATCACAAAATCAAAGGAATCAAATCTATTTGTCATAGTCCGATTTCGTACGTACTTGCTTGACATTATGTCGAACGCCTCTGGCAGGTAGCAGGCAGTGTTGCGCATCTTCTCCGGTGTGGTAGCGCACGTGTCCGCGGTCTGTCTGCCGTATTCCGCTGCCACAACCTATGGGTTAACACAAAATATGAAATATTAATGCTGGATCGAAGTGCAGGTCACTTTGTGGTTATAGGTCGGAATTGACAACAAATTGCTTCCTTTCAACGGGAATAACATTGTAACAGGGAGCCGGAAATGAAACCAAAAGCGTGCCTTAATTACTTTCACAAATAGGTTAATAGCGTTGGGGAATTGAATTTAGGTTCTTCTACGTGACCCTGGACATGGTTATGAAATAAAGGGAGAATTTGAATGGTGTCATTAACTTTTAATTGCTTTATCAAAGAATCTTGCAATGTGTGAACGGGAGAAGACTTGTGGTGGAAAACGGGACTATTCTAGGTACTTGTCAAAGCAAAACCACAAATCGCCGAATATTACCGCCTATAGTTGGCTGCTTAGCAAGCTCTGCAGCTCCAAGCTTCCTGCAAATCCTACAAGTGCCTAAAATACCTGAATAACGTCCGTTCCTGGGCATCGTAGAACTATTGGGTATCCTTCGCAAGCCATCTCGCTTGGTATCGGAAATCGAAGTTTTCCGCCGAGCCGCGCTGAAAACGGAAATATAAACAGTTTAGCTGTCAGTTTATCTTCTGTACCACAAGTCTCATATGCGGGTAAGATTTATTAGTTTTGTTCGCCCCTTTGTAAACTATACACGGCACAGCGACAAAGAGGACGCTTATATTTATACACGCGCATTCAAAATTAATGAAAGTGTATATTATGTGGGCGCTGCAACACAACGACGGCAACACGAATAGATGATGTCGGTGCTTGGTTTAGATTAAAACTAACCCGTTGAATGATAGGGAGCGCTGGCAAGTACGATATACTCTACACGCGACTGCATGGCTGTCACTTCTTGCGGTTAAGGAAAGGACTAGTGCTCCCTAATTTTAATTACTAGTTTCGGTGCGAAACTTTGCATTGGTATAATATGCAAACGCGACTTGTTAAACATTTGAAGATATATAGTTTGCACTTTACAGTAAATTAGTTACAATCGCTATTACGTGTAAGTCATTTTTATAAATTTTATATAACTATTATTATATATGCGACGTTACATTCTGCAAACGTTATATTTTGCAATTTGCTGTAAATAAGCCACTATCACTTACGAGCCTTACGTGATTAGCATTTTAATAAAATGAAAACAATTTAATTAGGAAACTGAGCACAGGGAATTAAGACGGTCAAAAGAGTTTACTTTTAACCTGGAACAGTGGTACTAAATACGTGGTAGGCTAAATTACAATGCAAAGGCGTTAATGCAAATTAATAATTTAAGTTCAGGGACATAAGGTGTCTTTATAACAGCAGAAGCGTACGGGCTTCATCAAAGCAATATTCCATAAGGGGGTCTCTGATTGGGATGGAATATCGGGCATTTTTATGGAGTGAACAATATCGAAAACATTAAATATTAATAACTTCAGAGCCTGCGAGCTTATTTTGTGTTGTCTGCCGGAATTTGAATAAACGAGACCACGCAAGTCGGTAATTAGACCGTAGGAAATGGAACAGAATGAACCGTGCGTAAGCCAATCAACGAGGTTTGGAATCTTAAGTCTTAAAGGGGCATACCAGCGAAATATATAAAAATAGATAGAGATGCTCAAATGAGATCTAAAGATGTCACCAAAAATACAACTTTGATGGTGCCTTTAGATCACTTTTAAGGATCTCTATCTATATACAAATTGAGACTTTACGATGGTATGCCTTTTTAAGGTAGTAATTTGCAAAAGCTTTTGGGGGGGATGTTTTGCATGTATAGTTAAGGTGACACGACACAAGCCGATACATTAGCAACGCCAACGATATGAGATTTCCGCGTCCGGGAACGACGGGCGGTTTGCAAACAACATCGACAGGGCTTGGTTCGATTAATAAAGCCGAGACGAGCGATTGAGATAACTCTATTTGATTAGCAAAGATCTCCAAGATGGACTGGTTGGGCGCGGTCCAACGAAGTTTGTGTATAAAGTTTCTCATCGTTTCGATGTTTGGTCGAGCAAATACGAACTCAGTCCACATTGTAGAAAGCGTAGTCGTGTTACAAAGGATAAACAAACACTATATCTCAACCGAAACCACTGTACCTATACCACTGACTGTACAATGGGGCATTCACATTCAATAACGACGCCTTGTGTGCGAGATATAGCTTACATAAACTCCCGGGTCCTAATCGGCGTATTGGGCAGGAAGACATCTGCTATACTGTAATCAAATCACTTTTTATTCGCTAATGCGCAACACCAGACTGTAGGCACTGCCGGTTGAACCCCTAGAGCCGGGAAGTTATGTTTTTCCAAGACGCTTGTTCACGCCTTCGATAAGTTTCAATGGGAGGCTTATTGACATTATAGAGATTAGGAGTCGGGCTCAAACTGGCGTCCGTAAGTGTTTATTCATTCCAGTTTCAATAGCAGATTCCTGGGTCGGAACGCCACGATGCCAGCATTGTTACACAGTGGATATTAAGGAATGCCAACGCTCTACGTACGTTATACGAAGCTCTATTTACACGAATATAAAGACATATTTAACCTGTCAGCTTTGCACGAGAGGAAATGTTAATAAACGTCGGGTAAAAAGCGGCGCACGAATCTGTGACAACAATCCTGGCTCTGGGCCCCAAAGTTGCATCACTGTTGAGCGCCGATCTGCATTGCGTCATCGTCAGAAATTACGTCACTGCTGGGGTAGTAAACTCGGTCGAAGACTGAGATTGAGTAATTCAATTTGACTCGTGCAAAATGGGATCAATAACGACGTGTCCGCGATGGCCACGATTGCTGGAATAATTAGCCGAGTTTGGCTGGTCGGTTAATAACGTAGCCCAATGCAGCAATAAAATATTCATGCGCGCGCAGATCGAAACTGGACGTGACCACTGTCGCCTACGATAATTACCAACCACCGTATTACTTCTTACCTTGAACAGTGCAGCTCAGTAGAGTAATCAGGGCCAGGGATATGAATAATTTCTTTCCCTTCATATTACGGCAAGGCGTAATGTTCTCGGCTTACCGACGTTCAGAGGTGAATTAATCCTTCTGTTTGCACTTGTATTATCTTCTTACAACACACGCGTCAATCTATTTGCATTGTTTAAGTCCCTACACTTAATATAACCTAAAGACGCGCCTGAAAAAATAAATAGCTGTCATGAAACTTTGCAAAATATTCATCAGACTTGTCGCCACTATATGATACAGAATCTTCCTTTAGTAGGGTAGGGGGAGATGGGAGATCTTTTCACTATATTTTTTTGGACCATTTGGTAGCAAACACAAAACATTCAAAAAACTATAAAACCGTATCCTCACGACCCCCGTAGATCGTTGTTAATTGTTTGAAACACGATCAGGATATTCGGGTATTACGTGCTAAAGGTTTCCCATCTTCCCTCTCAGTACTATATGTCTATTAACAAACAGTCTATATAAATGGCGTCATTCATCAAAACGTATGATTAAAGTAGAGTGAACAAGCTCCTAATACCAACACAGACATTCAGCATGACAAATACAGGTAACATCAAACGGTGGAACAATTTTGAAGAGCACTTCGAACTAGAATAACTTAGAAACAGACAAAACAGCTGCACAGCGATGCTCGTCACTGCTCGTCGTTGCTATGATTATATAAATATAAAGACACTGGCAGATAAACACATAACTTATTTAAGCGGCCGTTACTTTGGACCTCGGCCCAAGTTTTAAAAACGCAAGTCGTTCCAATCCACATCAGAGCAGGTAAACACACTTAAGTAATCTTACGTAATCAACCTGTATTACCTATTGCATAATTGCTCTCATTTCGTATCGATGGCCAGTCAATAATACAAGCTATCATATGCCTAGAGATGACGAAAGCTCGCTATAGCTTGCTGGCGAAGGCGCTGATTACCGGCAGGAACTGGGATCGGTCCTAGTACGTCGCGCCAACGTAATCACTAGTAAGGTTAACGAACGATTTAATGGTCCAGCACGTTTACGGTCGAAGTAATTGATACACCGCTTTTCAATTACGGTGCTCGGTTATTGCAGTCCTTAATTAAAAGCACACGATTTTGTAATCGCAGAGAAACTGCCATGTTGTTGTCAAAGTACAGTCAAAACTACTGCAGTCTCTGTAGCGCTTTTATACAATCAATATTACATTACGGACATTAATGTATGAATTTTAAAACGCACATCAAACCGCTTGTCATTTTGGTGCGAATTTTGAAAATTTCTAATTTGCTGTGATGTAATATAGTTTTCAAAATGAAATCTCAATCTGCCTAGTTCTTCTCAGCTACGACTTAAGACGAAAGATTGACGTATATCCAACTAAGTGGCTTAGCAGTGAATATCGCTATTGTGAAGGACACAATAAGATGCAAGTATACGGGTCGAGTGCTGCCCGCAACATGCTCAACGAAATTAAGCGCCTTAAACCACTCTGCTTTATGAGCTGGCATCCCGTATGACCAAGTGCCCGCTTAATACATGCAACTACGTACTTATTCCTGCTAAGATTTCGGACGCTTCATGATTAAGAGAGACGGCGCCGATAAATTCCTTCGGATCCCACGTTGCGCGGCCCGGGCAGATTACGATTACAATCGCAAATGTTTTTTTTATGCTGTCCGAACGTCGACGCTAATCGCTGCGGGAATCAGAGCACGGCGCGCCCGCTAAAAAGTCTCATATTCCCGATCGTGCGCATCATGCCCAAAACGGAACACTGCTAAACAATTACGCGCCTATCTCACTAACGGTAACATGAACTGGTAATAATACGCACTAAACTTAAGACTTCCGCTCCAAAATTGTCCTTAATACCAAGAGGTACTTACACACAAGATGACAAATACAGAAGCCCATTCACCCTACACAGTATTGAGCACTTTCCAAGTGCTATAGAACTACCAGTCACCGACCACCACCCTTCTAAAACGCTACAGTAATTTGTTAAATTGAATCGAACTTGGAACACAAGGCACGCCGGCAAACGCCCAAGTGGCTCTTAGTGAATTCCGTCACCAGCCGAAGTGCCCTAAGAATAACTTCGCCTTGAACTAGCAATTACCTACTCTTCCTTGTGTCGCAACATTTCTAACTAAGCGAATTCCGCGTTTTTCTCTTCTCTTAATTAAACTACGTGTACCGTGAGCGAGATATACCTCGACCCGATCCGGTAGCTGTTTTCAGCAATTTATCATAGTTTTCCCTGTGTAGGTCAAGAGAGTCCTGCGACAAGTTGGTGTAAACTTTCGACAGAAAACGTTGTACCTACTTTCTGCGTTCTATTTCCAAGAGCGCTACCATCCATACACTAACTCGACAGACTTCTCCCTCTGACCATTTTCTCTACAGAATGGCAGTTCGTTCCCGCGGCGCGGCGTAGGTAGAGAAAAAGTGCCCGAAGACAGCGCTTTACGCGCCGCACACACAAAGTGCTCGCGGGAATCATCGTTTCAACGCTCCTATGCACAAAAATCACACATGGAGTGGTATTTACCAGTGGCCTCGTGCGGTATACACACATGGTATACTATAAATGCAACTGTAAACTGATACTTGACAACATATTGCCGAATTATCAAAAATCCGTCACGCAGAAAATAAGATTAATTATATGAAACGAACACTCGCCTTCTAACACTTGCTAACAGATGAAACGACCGCAGAAACTAATACAACGTTGTCCAATCGCGCAAACAAACACGAAGAACAAGACTAACCCCAAGTATTACTACGATTCAAGGTCCATCCAAACAACAAACACCAAACAAGCGTTCAAACAAGCCGATATTAGTTACCGAAAAAACTACAAAGAAAAACTCCAGTGAGGCCGACCAACGTTCGTCTATTTGCGTTCCATCTGTACAAATGCAGGGACGAAGCACCGCTGCCGCAATAAAATTCAATCCCCGATTCCGCGCATCGCAAAGTGCTCGGATGGAGGCAGCACGCGCCCCATTTTGCGCTTAAAATTAGGTTTACTGGGTCGGTTTTATGGCCAGGCTTACGCTTGATCACCCGACTTAAGTAACTGCTATCGATCTGACCAGACAAACAATTAACTTCGTTGCCAGATCGACCGTTGTCCCTTGCGAAAGCTAACGGCCTAGAAGCCTCTGAACGTGAGATTCACCTCAAGCTAACCATCGATTTTTAAGGAATCAGTCAATATGTTTCCTCACGCTGCTAAATGACAGGGACATTTTAGCGGGCTGTCCTTTCTCTCATAGCGATTCACTTTGAGATATCATACAGCAGATCAACATGGGCCCTTACATGTTTTGCTAATCCTAATATAGATTTAAACATAAACACTATTTTAGGAAAATGTCAATTACTCTGACTCCGAAGTCAATGAAAAGGACCTTGGCAATCGAAACGGTGAACGAGCTAATTGGCTGGTGGGAAACTGGCTGTAATTACTTTTTTCGGCGCTAATGCTTCGAAAATCTGTCGACGACCTGGCAAATTACAGCCAACATACGAAAATACATTTGAAACTGTTGACTGATATCCCTCACCAAGCTCAGTCCATTTCTTCACCATGTAGATTCTAATTGTATATCAAACATTGTCCATGTAATTTCTAATTCGCAAGTCCCAGTTAATTGCGGTGCAAGTGCTTTTCGTCTTTTCCAAGAATCAAAGTCAATTAAGTTCGACCCCTTCTGTTTACAGTCCTTTAAATGGTTTACTCGTAAAATACATTAAACTATTATATGCTTTATACAGTTAACAGAACAAACAGCAAAAACCGGGCGTACGTAATACGACACGGCCATGTACGCACAATTTAAAATAAACAACGTCATTATAGCACCCACCTATTCTACATAAGACTATACTTTAACTGTTCGGCGACTGGATTAACTTTATAAAGCGTAAATGGGAAGGAAGCTAATAGCTAGTAGCTGGCGGTGCAATTGTTGGTTGACCTGTCGTTAAGGCTAAACTATTTCCCTGTTAATTGAACGCGCTGGAACGCTACGAAGTACTTCCTGAATATGCCAGCTTGTTTATTACATTCTATAGTCGCATGTGAGTTGCCAAGCGCTCACTCCTTCGGTTCGGATACCGATCTGGTATCTCCCAGTGCCGAGCTTAAAAACTCTGATTTTAGAACCTCCGCCAAAGCTGTCAAGTAAAGGAATGAATTGTAACCAACAGCAGTGGCTTACGTTCCCTCAAAGGTTAAAGCTTTCCTGAAAATGACTGGAATGGCCACGAAGACGCCGCTTTTTCTCCAAAAGCCATTGCATGCGGTTCCTCTCTGCAATTGAGATTTTCTAAAACTATCAAACATTCTTCAGCGTCAGACCCAACATATTGTCGACTGTTAACTCCCATTGCAATTTTGAAATTGTCATACTTTGAAAGATATCACAGCCAATAAAAAATCCGGTGTACATCGCTCTGCCATCAACAGAGATTTAAGGAGAGACCTAAACGAGCAGTAATCACTTAACGTGTCGATATTGGCCGGGAAGTGAACTTTAGTTGCCATTTTTCCAGCCTCCCTTTTGTCTGCTGCCGTTAATTTACGGCCGGTCGTCGCCTGGTCTTCCATTTTATTTGTTCCACGCGGGGCAAATGCCAAAAGTCTGTAATGTTACAACAGAGTTCAATCAGTCACCGAACCGTGTTTCATCGTAAAAGGAATGCTCGGTACAGGACTGCTAGGCGAATGTTTTTGAAGTTGAAATACCACGTACATCCCAAAGGGGCATCGGTACTTGTCCATGCCTATCACTCATCTCCTATGCTACCTAACCGTGCTACATTCATGGCACTTTACGAAATTGCCTGCAGTTGCAATCTATAGTGTTATCGTGCTATTCCCATGCCTACTAATCGACCTAATTGTAGTCGAATAACAACGGCCCAAAAACTGACTGTTTACTTTCGCGCAGCGAACGCAACGTTACAACAGGAGTCTCGCACATCGCAAGCAGCGGATATTGGATTTACCGCCGAACTCTTTGTATGCTAGCACTAATGCCAACTAAATCGCATTGTTTTTCTATCCAGACGAGATCAAAATCAGTTTCAATTCTTTGTTCTTGTCAGCGGGAGTCAATTTCCCAAAGATAACAAAATCTCCACTGTTACAAAACTATTAAAAAGTTACTCCGCGCTGCGAGCACCCTGGATGTCTGAAATGAAACTATGAAATTATAATCGAATTAGAAATACTGCGGGCTTGGTTTTGACTTTATATTTAGATCAGTTATTTAGCATGTCCATGTAAAAATGCTATATCATAAATTTAATACAAGTTAATTACTGTACTTTGAGGAGAAACTGTCTTGTCATAAATCTTGTTTCTGTCATGTCCTTTTCTCAGCCGCATCTGACAGAATCTTAAACCGCGGTGTAATAAACATACAGGACACACGCAGTTTTAAATCCAAACCTGCGTTTTTATAATTACAACTTTAACCGCTGAGAAATTTGCCATTGCTAACGCGCACTTAGAGTTAGCTAAATCTCGTACGTTATACCACCACAATAAACAAACGGTAGATTATACCCGCTGTGGTGTATGCAGCCAACAGGTGCAATTTAAGACATATAAGCATTTAACCGGGAGAAGCGGTCGCTTGTCGGCGATCCTCTGTTAATGATCGTTTATACAACGGACTAATCCGCGTCTCCGTGCGTAGCGCAATCGCCCACGAATAACTTAACTGTTTATAAGGCTGACGGCTTAGTGGATCCGGTGAAATCGCTCGCCGTATTGGATTAATTACCATATATCGGCGCAGTAAACAGCTTATAGGTGCGAGCTGTCGGCAAATAGGTATTAGAAGCAAGCTAACAAATTCTCGATGCGTTCCGATCCGTTGGTTTGAATGTAATAGGTAAACAGTAACCGAAAACAAAACTTAGAAAGATTACAAAGTGCGAAAATGTAAACTAATCCGCAAGCACCGATTTTGTTTACCAAAACGTCCGGTTGATTTGTTTATCCACACTCGTCTACAAATGCAGTTTTATTTTACACGCTGTCACAAATCTGTTCAAACAGCACACTTACAATGTTCCAAGGCTGTTATTTCAATTTAACGCTTTCGGTAATGGTGGACGTCTTGGCTTTATTTACGTTTCAATTCTATAAGGCGTGCCTTGTCAACGGCCCTTTCAGTTTAGTTTTGCATTAAATATTAATCCCCAATACTGGCATATGGTAGCGGCTAACGTCCGTAATAACTTGTTACCGCTCCTACTGTACAGCATTATATAGGCCGAGCGAGCGAGATTATGAAATTTTGATGTCTTTCTATAAGGCTTGCAAAGCAATCGTGGGGTTTGGAGCGAGATAATAAACAGAGATAGTGTTTCAGGTGATTGATGGCCTACAAGGTGCTAGAAAGCTGGCACCTTGTAGGCCAATCTGTTATTAAAGGCTGACATTACCAAAACAACATAAAAGTTTGGAGCTGAAATTGAACGAGAAAGTTCAAAATACAACGTATTCAAGACTGAAGTTAAAACTTATAAATGATTGCCTCCATCAGTCACGTAATTTTTAAAATTTTTGGACGGACTAATTTTCGAATTCCTCATCTAATAGTTCTCTGTGCGAGTTGGAGACACTGTTGTGATGCTTCTTATAGGCGTGCTTGCATGTGTAAACAGTCATTTGGGGTCGTCAAATGAAATCGGCACCGGCCCTATGCTTGTTTGGTTAATAACGTTAATGGAAATATTGCGCAGCGATTTCACAATGATCGATGGGCCTGTCTTATGATGAACTGGCATTGCGGGGATGCGCAAACTACATTACGCAGGCTCCCTGCTTTACAATACTGATGGTAGATTAGAATTTACCCGAATTTTGACAAATACCGTGCTCGTACATTATTACGCCATCACCCGCAGACCCTTTTTGGTATCAGACTGTTAGCTCTCTTTTGTATGTACGAATGATTCATTAGACAATACACAAACACTAATACCGAGGGAAAATTACTCTCGATTTGAAAGGCACACAAGCTTTCACAGCAACAGTGTATTAAGCGTCTGTTCATTAGGAAATATCCAAGAACGGGTAAAGTTTTGCGGTCACTTGTTACACATTTCTCGACCGCGGGTACGAGGCAAGTCCTTAGGCCTGATAACGCATGAACATGTTTCACTGTAAGTAAGACGATGTCTTTTTAAGTGAGGCATTGAATCAAAATGGCCACAGTATGAAAATACTAGTACTAATTCAAGTAGCTGTTACGCTGACCAGTGTTTGGGCGCTGCGTTTTATATATAACTTATAACGCGTGAACTAGAGCACTAGACTGAGGTTTAATGCATAGGTTTTACATGGTTTTAATGCCATTACGTGATGTGGTGTTTATTATTTTTTTCAGTTACCGGCGTTAACCTTACATTCAGGATTGTTTTGTAAAAATTTACTAAGAAAAAAATATGCCCGCAAAAATAAATCCAAAAACAATTGAAAGAAAGCATGAAATCCAAATGACGTGTTTTAGGGTAAACTATAGTTCAATGTGAAAGAGCAACAGAATTTTACCTTAAATGGTGAACTATCCCGCTGTTGTTATGATTGCCGTGGCTGTGTAATGTTATAGCATTTCAATCGCATGACGAAACCGGGTATGATGGGCTCGAAACAGTCGCTGTTTCATGATATAATCCATACTAACCTGCCAAAAACCACAATAGCTTCTGGGTTTGACATATCCAAAAAGCTTTGTTTTTCCAAGCGCCATGAACCGGTGATTCTGCGCAGTAAGAGGTTAAAGGCAACTAAAATAGGGCATAATGTTGGGATACGGTGTAGGTAAAGTTGGTTTTCAATCCACGACTGTCGAAACAATGCTTGCGATTTTTTCGAATCGCAATCCCCTAACCGCAGAGGTTAAATTATTGATAGATTACTGACAGGCCCATTCCTCACAGTTGGACGCTACGAATGCCGGGCAGATTTCCGCTGGCATCGACTTCCGTGTTTCCTTTCTCCATCGGTTTAGCGATATAAAAATAGCGGAATAACATGCACCGGAAACAATAGCAGGCCAGCTAATGTTTAAAGGAAATGAACACGACCGCAAAGCGATTACTATAATACGAAAGTCGAAACATTGCATCGGAAACAAATGAAACGCGTCATTCGGTTATCAAACAAAAGACCGAGCCAGTTTCGTGTGTAGGGCCATTCCAAGCTACAGTCTTTTCGGCATCAATAATTAATCGCCGCCAAACCACCGAGCGGCAATTCGACTTGTTCACGGGCGCACTCGCCCGATACTGCGACATATGTCACAATAACGGTAGCTACTTCACTGTTATACCGGGCCCACATGCCTTTGTGTTCTTTCTTCCGGAGCGCAGAAAAATTAAGGGGAGAAGATACGATGATCGTTCGGTATCAATGCGATGTCGCTTCATCGTAACGAGCGTGACGACCTCGCTATTTATCGGCACGATGACAGTTATAACAACAATTCATTGAGTCTTAGGTCGAATAAGTGGAGGCGGGTAACGTCATGCTGTGTGAATAGCTATGAATTAAACTGTTTTATCGACGCTGTTGCCTGCTATTGTGGACAACAATGAATAAGGCCGGAATAGAACAGCCGCACGCGAGACTCGCTCAAGTTCGCTCTTTGGCCCGCCTTTCTACCACAAAATTCGGTTGAAAATATAGCCTTTGTGAATGCGTTCGCTTCCCGCTCGCTGATTCGATTATGTCTTGTAAAGAAATAAGCTGTTTTTGGCGACTCGGGCATCGTCAAGGGTACTTTGCACGAAAATCAACCCATTTGCTGGCTTGAAATAACTCTCTTCACGCCACAAAACGCAACAGTTATTCGTTCCCACGACACGAGACGCCCTTGCCAATGCATAATGAAAACACGGCTTATACGGGCTGTATATTATGCAATATAACCATCATGCATGCGCATTATACCCAAGTTACCCCTCAGACTAAGAGCGACTATGCGGTCGTTATTATGTCACCAAAATAACGTCGTCGAAATATAGCAGCGACCACCCAGGCCGCGCGGTGATTTTTCACTCTGCTCTAGAAATTCAGCTTGTGCAGTTATCTGACGGGTGACGGTGCGCTTAATGATCAACGGGTGGTCCAGCCTGGCGGTTGACCAACATAGTTAGTTCTAATAACGTTCAAGTATTATACCCACCGTAATTCGACTTTAGCGTCTAAGCGGATCAATATCAAACACTTATGTGAAGTTTAGTAAACCTAAAGAGAAATCTACAGCTTCTAATACCGGTTAAGCGTCCGAATCTTACCTTAAACACGTCATTTGTGTTTTAAATCCTATCTACCTACTGTGGAATGCTGTAGTTTGAAATGTGCTTCAATATATCGTTTGGCATGTCGGAAACCTATTACAAAATGACCCCACGATCTTAGAAGCCAGACTTACTGCTTTTTATCGTGTTTGTTTCGCAAGACTGCACTCTGGTTCTTTAGGTGTTGATAAAAGCAATAGACGTGTGCATTAGCCGTGGGTGAAATAGGGTGAAACTCGTGGGGTTTTATTTGTAGTCCTGTCGTCGCATCGCGGTCCCGAGCTTTATGGGTGTGGGTACAGCACGCACAGTCGTTGGGGCGTGGGACTGGGGCAGAAGAATTCACTGTTACGTGGTTTAGGGTCCGAAGCAACGTTAGTTATAATCATGGGAGCAGAAGCGAAACAAATTGTCTCGGAATGCAGCAACCGATGGCGAAAATTTGCTGGGTTTTAGGCCACCTATAACGCTTCACTAAGACGTGTATTGTGAAACCTGAGATGCACGCTTATCTAAAGCTTTGGTCTCGCTGGGGAAGGTTTTCTTCTCAATTTACTTGTTTAGGGGCAGTCGATTTAGCACAGTGCTCGTTTTCGTGACGGACAGGGCCGGGGCATATTTGGCGTTTTTTCTGCCGTTTAATTATCGAGTCTCGGGCACCGTTGTCACAACTTCATAATTGCGTGAGGTCTTGGTTCGTTGGTCGGTGGTTTACAAATTGACCGATCGCATTACGGAGTCGAAAGCTGTTGGTAATGCAAATACAACATCTAGTCACGATGCAGCGTTTTGCTTGCCGACTTACCAGCAAAGCACAGATTAATGTTGACCACAGTTTGCGTCATAATTCCAACGAATTAGCCTGCTTATGAAATAGCAGTGTTCGGAGATGATGCAGAAGCTAAAAGTGAAAGAATTAGCCTTGAGACCCAAAATACTGCTGGGGAAATGCATAAACACCTACAAACAGCTTGAGCCCGATTTAGTTGTATATGGCTGCGAAATTTTGATCGATTTTTGACGGTGTTTGTAGATAATTGTCAATCCTGACCGACGGTGTGGCCGGCCGACTGTGCTAAAAGCTATAGATCACCGGCCACATTCTAATGTGCAAAATGCGGCTCACTGCCAGTAATCTGTATAACGCTTCAACAAACTGGGACACCGAGAATTAATTAATTCGCAAAACCGACGAACCCAGCCAAGATATTACACCATGCACTGACAATGCTCGTATTGAACCCCGCCTACGATAACCATCACGTCAATACAGAAAAATAGAAGTAGATTACTCAGATGCTAGTCAAATATGAAATCTAATACCGTAGTTTACCATATATATAATAGCTCCCATACTTGGCTGGGGCAAATGTACAGACTTGCGTTTGTGTTTTACATAAGAACACATATATAATACTGCGGGGTAGGATGGGACACCTTTAGCACATGATATCTAAATATTCTGATCGTGTTTTAAACAATTAACAACGGTTTATGGGAGTCGTGAGGATACGGTTTTATAATTCTTTGAATGTTTATTGTTTGCTACCAAGTGGAACGAGAAAATAGTATGTTAAGGTGTCCCATCTACCCCCACCCTACTATTATATAGGGCGGAGAGGATTCATTTTATTTTCTCGTCCAATTTGGTAACAAGGAACATTCAAAGAATTATAAAACCGTATTCTCACAACTCCCATAGACTGTTGTTAATTGTTTAAAACACGGTCGTGGTATTCGGATATTATATGCTAAAGGTGTCCCATTCTAACAAACTGTACTATACACATTTAAAACAATAGTACATTACAATAAAACACAATATTGTACCGTACCACTTTTCCCAGATCAAAATAAGTTGACTCTGATGTTACATGAGTCCACATATAGCATACCGACCAAATCACAGGCAGTTATTGCGAGGTTACAATGTTCTGTCTCTTCTGCGTATTAGTCGGATTAAGCTGTAATGCTGAATGTCTTGTATGACTAAGCCCGCGGTATTTCGTACTTGGCGCATGCCTGGAATAATATTCTGTGCCGACATTGGCAGCATCAAGGCCTAATCTCTATGCGACATCGACGCATTCATAATCATGCTCATATCAAAGATTATAGACCATTACGTAAGTAGTATAACATAGCCAAGCGCATTTGATCAAACACCTTTTACAGAAAACAGCACATTAACACCGCACAGATAAACACTGGTCTATACTACATGTACTGTACGATGTTATTTCTGGTAAAACGTACTATAGCCTACGATCCGTGATGAAAGGTTAACTAAAAACGATCGCAAACTTTGCCCTCAACAATTGAATACACGTGTGAGCTAACGTCCAAATTCAACAAATACTAACCTAATCGCTGACTTGATTTTCACTATCAGCGCGCTACGAATCAGCACTTGCTGCGAGCAAAGCGCTAATGGCGAAAACTTGAGCGTTTTCACTCAGACCGGCAGGCACCTTTCATCGGCTGCTTTTTCGAGGCAGCACACTGGCTCGCGTCGCCTTTGATGGTCTGCTTATTGACGTTCGGCGTGTAACGAGACACTCGCTTTCCAAGCCTAAACCCGAAGTTGCTGCGAACTTATTTCTGCCTTTGCTTTGCCAAGGTAGCACTGGCAAAGTTCCACACGCAAGCATGCGGCGTAGCTATGCAGGCCTAAAACAAAGGCAGTACGAGAGAGACTGCTGTTCTATTGGTTATCGCGAATTACGCCGTATAAAAACATAAATAATTTACGACCGCGATCGGATTCCATAATAATATAATGCGTAGCGGTAGCTATATAAGGCTAGATGCCAAACGGCCAATTTATTTATGCTAATGCAATAAATTGTTCGGCGGGTATAATGATTCGCTTAGAGCCCACGGTCAAGTCCAATCCGTAACAACTGACCGCCATTTTGAAATGTAGGCTTCAAGTTGGCATGCAATCTGACAAGCAGATTGCCAAGTCATTGCTTTCCCGGCGGTCGAGAAATTCTAGGATCGAAACAATGTCCATTACAGCAGTCTGAGCCAATTATTCTTGGCCTAGTTAAAACTCAAGGTAGTTTTTATGATTCGCGCTATGTTGTGAATTAGTGAGCGTCGGATTTCTCATGATACAGACTGGCTCCTGAATGCGGTTACAGGGTCGACTGCCAAAAAGGAAACAATGCGTCGCTTAAAACCCGCGCAGTGTACAAGCATTAGTAGTGACCGTAAACTTCCCACTGGGTGATTGGAACTTTCACACCGCGTACGTTGTGAATATCCATTGCCAATCTGGCACGCGTCTTTTGCAATGGTTTCCTATATAAGCCGGGTTTTTGCCGGGTCCTTAAGGCTAAATATACAGTGGTGAGTGCGAGGGGCTTACGTCACTGCAAGGTGATGAGAAAATTTAAATATTTTGCGGTGGACTCATTTTACCCTCCGTATGTCCGCGGTTAGCATGAGAGCCGACTTCGACTGTCGCGAAAAACAATTATGGGGAAGGACAATAAACAACAATTGTTTTTGTGCAAGTTTAACAAGAGCTGCAGTTGTGCATAAATTTGGGAAAGAGAGCGAAACTAGTGGTAAATTTCGCTTTGATTGTTATCGCGAGCTCAAAAGTCATGTTCAAAACCACGAACTCCATGCGTTGAAACGATCCGGATAATTTTTCCTGCTATTGATCCGCTACCACTTGCGCTGGAAAGTGCAGAGGCGATCGCGCCGTAGATAATAGGAGCCTTTGACAATGCTGCGCAAATGAGATTAGTTTGGCTTAGCAGTTAATCGTACTACGTCATACCTCGGCTGAGCGGCGAAAAATGGCAAAGGTGCTGAACCTTAATTTGTTACCGGTTATTGGCGGGAATTTGTTTTAGTTAAAGCACGGAACATCCGCTGTAGGTCAGTTGACGGGTCGGCAAGCGAGGCGCCTGCTATCCTACCTATATGCTGTAGGGTTAAACTGCCATTTATGCTACTGCGACAAATTGAAGGTTTACGGCCGTGTATATATGCCTTCATTCAATTTTCATTAGCGTCGTAGATGCTAATCTCGTTTGACAATGTGACATCAAGCTTTGTGCTGTTCTATTTGTTTGCACAACTCAACCGCTGTACGGACCATGGTTTCCTGCACTTCTACGTCACAATAATGCTTATAAACTGCCATTAAGGGGTGGAATCTGCGAAGAAGCGTCCGGGTTTTACTAAATGAAAATAAAAATCAACCGCACAAAGTCGTAAACCGTCGGAACGGGATTCGGAATTGTTAATTTGCGCAGCCGCGTCTGGCCGGGAGAGTTGTAAATCGTCCCGGCGCTTTCGGTTGACCCGCAAATATTTGGTCTCAGGAAAGTGGTTTTGTGTTTTGCTTCACTTTCGTAGAACTCTCCTTTTCACCAGGTCCCAATTAAATATCCTGCCTGGACCACTTCTGCGTCAATGTTTGAAAACTCGCATAAAGTCCCAGAAAAAAGGCGCAGAAAAATGCGCTTGAGTATTATAGAAAGACCAATCTTAACACACATTAGGCGGTGCCAATCACAGCTAAATTTTTTAGCAGTCACATAGCGAGTATAACAAAGCCCGAAAATGCTCGCTGGGCAGCCGAGTCAATTCAATCGACACAACAAAGAGATTTTATCGCTCTTGTGGTCATCTCCACTTTATTTACTGTCCAGCGTCACCTCAAAGGCTGGAACAGTCAATCGCCTCGCTGTTTATGGCCCTTACAGCGTGTAATGAAGTGCTACTCGACCATTTTCCACCTGCTCTAAAACCCGCCAGTAATTACGCTCATGTATGAGTAAACACTGTATAAAACAGATCAGGCTGCGGTTCGATCGATGCGCTACTATTAAAAACCCCACGCATCCTATAAGCTTGCTTCAACAACACATTAATTAAGTATGGGTGCTTACGCGATGACGTACAAAGTCCTTAACCCGAAAAACTTCCCAACCCGGATACGACTTGGCGTAATCCAATAAAAAAATACATTTGGAATGTAAAAGCAAAACGATGTCCAAAATGGTGTTTCGATTTCAGCCACATTACTTAGCTGGGAAGTTCTCTTAGTTTTACTACTGTATAAACAGGATGGAGAAGGGTTGGTACATAACTGAATTAAAATTGATTGCTAGATTCGTAAACGAACAAAACGGCACACTAAACACGAAAAATATTCGTATGAGGAAATTGCGCATTAACTTTGCAGCAGTTATAGGAAGCAAATATTTGTTTATATTGCTATAATCACTCTTCCGTTTATCGAGCAGGAAATTACACGTCCGGCGCTCGAATGGTAAGTAAAGAGAAAGATGCGGATTGCGAGTCCCGGAGGACACCATTCCACCTCCGGTCCGCTGCCAGAACAGACCTTTGACTTCTACAGGAGCGTCCGGTTTCGCGTCGAATCGAAATGGGAAGCGAGCTCGCGCCTTCCAGCAGCCCCATGAGATTATCCAGACCAATCCGGTTAGGACGTGTCAATCAAGAAGCAACCGCTGGACGCACCCAAGCAGCAAACAGTTTACGTTGCGTGGGGATTGACCCGCGTTAAACCGACTACGCCTGCACGGGCCTGCGTAATGCAATCTTCTGGCACTCGTCCAACTGGGAATCAAACGATCCCATCCATTATCTGGTCGGCACTTGCGTTGTAACAGCTGTCGTGACCGACAGTCGCTAAACGGTGCTGGACAAGTGGAAAAAACAGGACTCCCCAAAAGGGGTTCTTGGTATTTTAATTACAATTTAACGATCGAGTTCCGAAATACTCGGGTTTTTAAGAGGCAGTGTTGATAAGGACTTTGCAGAAGCCTTTTCATTCTTTCACTCAAAACGATATTCACTTCATCAGAAAAGTGTTTGCCCTTATACAGAAAATAAAGAATTTAATGTTTCAAATTGCCAATACACATAAGTGGGGCGGGGAAGATGGCACACCTTTAGCACATAATATCCAAATATCCTGATCGTGTTTTAAACAATTAACAACGGTTTTTGTGAGAATACGATTTTATAATTCTTTGAATATTCTTTGTTTACGACCAAATGGGACGGGAAAATAGAATGAAAAGGTGTCCTATCTTTCCGCATCCCACTTTAACACATAGTCTATACCTATTGAGCATTTATTTAACCCTGTACGAATCCCCACACCTACATTTGGCTACCTACGGTATCTTAGGAACAATATTTTATCACTGCCATGTGCGCACGTTCATTTCACATCTTTAACGAGGTAATCGTGGTAGGCGCGGCCAATAGTTTAATCATGCGGCTTAAATTCGACCATAACACGAGAAAATTTACAGGGCAAACGAAAATTTCACGCTACATGGCTTGGATTATCACCTTACATTTTTCTTGGTCGTATAGGGGGCTTTATATCTGCAAGCAGCGGTAAATCTATCAATTATGGTCGTATTTTCTGCCAAAAAGTCTGGTTCAAATCCCAAGGGCGCGAACTAACAAAGACGAAGGCGCTTATGATCCAATTAAGGTTTTGGCCAAGGACAGAATGAGCCCATCGTCTTCGCATATCCAAACCGAGCTTCAGGCGGTGCGGTTGCATCCCGTATTTAACTTACAAAGCTTTTGTGCAAACCACATCAACCGCCGATGGAGCGAGTTATCTTTTCCAGTACGCGCTCTGCTGCATGCGCAAACTCCGTCTAAGTGCATAGAGAACTTGACCCCAGGGGGCGCGAATGTGGGAATAGGCCTATGGTAGTAAATGAACTAAACCCACTATGGAAAACTACTAAAAGTAATCAATCATTTATGTAATTACGGATCGAAATTGGTCCCCGTCGAATAGCGAGCATAATACAGTCAGCGGTTCAACATTACCGTTGGTGACGCAATGTACCTCACAAAGAGCTGGCTTCAGATGAGACGACACGGTCTCTTTAACTTGACTCGACAGCTCATATGAATCATATCTCGATGATCGGGTGACATAAATAAACCAGCGGGCCTCCACTCCTAGAGAGAATGAATTAATTCCGATTAATCTTTGTTTACCTGGCCGGCCGTGTGAGAAAGCGCATTGCGCAGCGCTTACACAAACAATCGGAGAACCAGACATAATGATTCAGTGTTGTTGCGTCATTCACGAACTGCCTGTGGTGTTGGACATTACAACGCTTAATTTCATCCGGGGCAATGTAGGGACAGTGAGAAACGGAAGCATTCGCTGCCAATTTAACAAAGACGGCTCTGTATTTAGCAACACAATTGCTCTAAACTACGACGTGCGCTTTTATAGTTGATACAGTGTTTCTTTTGCATTAAAACTGAGGTGTTCATGTGTTCTTGAACATCCAAACGTTTTGATTCTGATAGCATGGGTATACGAGCTTGGATAAACACATTACGCTACCGCTAACGAGCGTTGTATACCGGGTTAAAAAAATACCGCGATGAACAAGGACGCAATCTGCAATATAACTGCTAATCTTAAAATCAAATTTGTCACTAATGCGACTTTGATACTGCTGGGATGCGGAACCAACAAAACAAACAGAGCCCAAGGCTGGTGAGTAAATGGGGCTATAAAACTTAAAACAACAAACGCCTCGCGCCGACTTCAATCGCTTTTAGACGTAAACTGTGTTTAAATGTACAGGTTTTGGATTGGTGGTCGCTTTTAATGTGACAGTCGAGCAGTAAGCTGTAATTGGTGTTTAGTTTTACTACCTAAAAATATTTCGTTTTGTCAGACCAGTGACGAATCACGTTCAGCCCGCGGGTTTACTCTCTGAGCCAATATCGTCTCTTTAATGTACTTTATATCTTAAAACTGTTATACACTATCTATTTTAAAGGAAATTGGAATAGTATTTAACGGCGCGCAGTGACATTAATATTGAATTACAGGCGATGCTCCTTCCGTTCTAATCTGGCCCATCGAACATTACGCAACCCTAATCATCATGCTGTACTTGCGCCTGCACTTACGGGTGACGGACGCGCGCGAAGATGGAATTATTAGCGTTAAATCGGCCCGATCTCACAGTACGGTAAAGCGATGTTTGATTTTTGGACCTCGGCGGGAAGTTAAAGTGTCGGCGGTGCGAGACAGGCTAAGATCGCGCAGCTAAATGGCAGAATAATCAAAATTGAATTACACGCCCAGCGCTCCTGGCCAAATCGGTTGGCCACGCATGGATTTTACATGATGGGGCGTTAGACTATATCGGGTCGTAGCATGGAATGGCCTACTTGGTAAAGAAGCACTGATGTTGCCTTATTGATATTGTTGCTTTTATTCTTGGATACAGTAGGGTGGGGGAAGATGGGACACCGTTTAACTCCATTTTCTTGTCCCGTTTAGTAGTAAACAAAGAACATTTAAGGAATCATGAAACTATATCCTCACGACTCCTATGGACCGTTGTTAATTATTAAAAACATGATCAGGATTTTTGTATATTATGTGCTAAAGGTGTCCCATCTTCCCCCACACTATATATACGAAACATGCTGCTCAATTTTCAAGTAATAACATTTTTTACGAGATATGACCGAAAACCCAGCAATCTCTATTATGTTATTGACCTAATTTTAAATTTAGCGTAGAGTTTAAAATAGATTCTATGTCAAACAAGGCCCATGCCGTACAATGTCATGTTCTGACATAATTATGCACTAATATGGCCGCGATTTTCCGCTAGGCAACCAGGAAAGTGAAGCGATACGTATACGCTATGGGTCGTATATAATTTGGTCATTTTAGATGGTGTTCGCTGCATTCATAGACCAGTAGTCGAGCCAGGTGGAGCCCTGTGAATTAGCCGTATAAATCCGCGTAAACGATTGAGCCGATAACTACAGCGCCTCTGTGTTTGATACAAAAGCGGTGTTCGGTTCCTCGGAGCTGTTGTGGCGAACCGTTGTACTAATGGCGCGTTTTGATCAAACGGATCGGGTAGCAAATAAGGCATTTAATTCGCGCGAGCACCGATGAAAGCAGAGGGTTAGGACAGCGATATTCCGTCAATGGGCGTGTGTCGATGGTAAACCTAAGGTGTTTACATCCAAAACTATCGCTGAGCAGGACAATGGTGAAATGTAACAAAGTCCGGAGCCGTATTCGTGAGACCTGACACTTATGGCAGAGGCGAAAGTTACAGTGTTGACCGCAGTGTATTTCTTGTCAACATTTTCTTTTATTTTCACGGAAATACTGCGTGCCAAGCGTTGAACTTCTGACTGCACCATTAGTGTCTTTGAAATACGACGTATTGCTTTATTTTGAGAGCATTTTCGTGACTTTAATAGCCGCCTTATTACTACACTGGGGATACTGGAGATCGGAGTAGTATTCGAATTCGATACAACGCATTCTTGTTGGATTCGGCGGGTCCAGTGATCTCAGAAGAAGCATGCCTGTCTTTAGTATACAGTATGGGAAAAACAAATGGAAACAAAACGCTGCTGTGTGAAACAAGGCTTCTGTTTAACAGATAATCGGAAACAAGGGATTTGTATCCGAATTGGATGCTTTGTATCAAAGCAGCAGGTTTTCCCATGAACAGCTTTCGGTCGTGCGTTTGTTTATTTTAGGACAACCTTAACACACTCAGCAAACTGAATCTTAGCTGTTGGTTAAACTGAAGTGAAAGCCTTATTATTAGAACTTACACTTTTTGCCATAGCCAGAAAAACACATTAATTTATCCAAAAATCCAATACCATAAAATGCAGAATAATTTTGTAATTTTGAATGAGACATTATTTTCGGTTCTTAGGTCTAGAAACAAACGTTACCACCAAAACTGACAACCGCGGTTTAATTATGACGTTGAATGTTACAAAAATAACAGCGAGTGGTTGAGAATAAATTGCCTCATTGCAGAGCACAAGTTTGTTGGGATATTTTGCTTTTATTACGTGACTGCCATCAGGCAGCTACAAATTCACACGCGCTTTTTAGTTCAATTTAAGGTCATTCGTTGTTAAACAAGTGCTATAAATAAACTGCTTGTTCTGATTTTGAAGTTCACTGTTTAATACCTTCTAGAGCAGAACTTCTTAAACTGGGGTAAATTCCTCGTATTTAGGGGTAAATAAGCTACCAATCAAAATCCACATCAGTTAATTGACAGGACAGAAAAAATGTGCTAATTGTAGTACTTTACCAGACATTGAACAACTCGTTGCCAAAAAGCTAGCGCATCCGTCGCATTAAGTAAAACTGATGTAATTAGTTGTTTTCCCTTTTAATACATGAGCGTCATCTGACATATTGGGGGGAAATCTGATAAGCAAACAAAAAATAGTAAAGCACACAACAAAGTTTAAGAACCACTGTTCTAGAAAACACTGGTGAAGTGAAAATGTAGAACCAATATTGGAAAAACTAGATTCAATTGGTGGAACCACGTTTTGTTATGACAAAACAGGACTATACTTGTTAACGGGTTTGAATTCCGCGATTTACGCAACGTGCGTATAACAAAAACGGATCAATGGCGCCGTCTAGCGGTGACAGAAATTCAAAAAACACAACAAATCCTACAGAAATTCTTTGTTATACACTGAAGCTGTTTCACAATGTGTAAATTTACACTTTGTTTACAACGTAATAACAAAACGAAAAATTAGGATAAAATATAATCAACATAGCAATATGTAAAATATTTGCAGTTCGATTTTGATTTTAAATTTTTCAACTCAACATGTTTATTAAATCATCAGTGTAATAAGGTAATATTATAGTGTACAATTTTAAAAACATTGCACTTATTCGCATGGTGAATACTCAACAACAAGGCAACATAATATCGACAGTAAAGCACTTGAAAATCAGATCAATAAAAGCTACAATATGACAATTCATAAAAATTGAAAACTTTTTAAGTAATGATCAACCTAAAAAATTGAACAAAAATTAAAATATAGCTGAAGGAAATTGAGAAACTTTGCCTAAGTGTCACACAACAGATAAAACTAATACTGGTAACCATTTAAAAATATGTTGAGGTTATTCTGTATGTGTATAATGAATCATAAAATCACTAATAAAATCAGTTGGTCAGAATAGGGTAATGGGCCAAACTTGGGCTAAATCATAGAAGCTACACCAGGCCACGCTGTTGGCTCTCACCCACATAGAATAAAATAGTTGGTCACAATATCTGATAAAAGACCCTTAAAACCATTGTCCTTGGTCTATATAGGACATAACGTAAAACCATGGATATTTATACATCTATGGTATAACTATACATTTTGTTTCTAAAGTAATAGTAGAACAAACAATTAGCGCAAATATTATTCAACATTGACCTATGAAAAACATTTTCCGGATGATTCCTCAGCTGTCACAATATCTGGCGCAAGAATTTCAAAACCATTTTTCCTTGGTCGGTACAAAACATAATGTTGAATCATAAAAACGATGTCAAAGAAAATTGAAAAGACACCAAGACCAAATTTAGTTGGATCGCCAAACACTAGATCCCATTCATCTGCAAGAATTTGATTTGCAAGCCATTAAGAATTAATTTAAGAGTACTATTAAGTAATATTTGTTTTCAGAAGGTAATAGTTCATTTTCAGATTAAATGAAAAATAAATGAATTGACTTGTTGATGAATCTGTTTAGGATATTTTAGCTAAAAAAAAATTCTAATTCCATTTTCATATCTTGATAATTTTACTGACTGATCTGCATTTCTGATATTTTAACACACTTATAATATTTCTCTTATTCTAAATTACCTTTGGCATAAAATTTCTAATCTTTGCTTAAACTATGAGGTTACCAATGGCCTATTATAAGACCATGTGTGAACTTATTATTATCTTCAAAATTTTAACCATAAGAGTGGCAGTTAGCGCTAAATGAAAGATGATGCTTATGTTATCCACATTATAACACAGTAGTTTTGTTTCACACACATGCTCACCTTTCAGTTTCCACATTTTGTAACTTTGTGAGTGATAAAATCATAAAAGCTATGTTAACAATTAATAAAAATTGCTCCAACCTAGTGGTCACTAATAATGGGTTGTCCAAATTATTAGCCGTACATAAATAAAAAATTCAAAAAATAATCACCCACAAAGTAACATATATTGTAACTCGTAAGCTGGCACAAGGTGTATTGAACAGAACAGTGAGAACATCCATGTTATAATGACTGTCGTTTACCGGCCACATGAGGATAAAGTAAGTTATATTCATTCATTCATTACAAGTGTAAAGATCCAAACACACTTTAAGTAATTAATACAAACCATTATTGTAAGATTGTAGGAACATTTGAAGAATGCTAAGCGAACCACCGGTAAAATCCAGCAGCACATTCCCAATACTCCAACCTTCAGTACTTTTCCTTCGAAAATTCATGTATACCTGAGTTTGTATAGGCACTGTTTTAAAATGCAGGGAAGGCGGGAATAGTTTAAACGTGTATTTCTATGATTCAAATACAACTTAAGTTTAATAATTAAAGCATGTCGAAATTTCATAGTAGGCCATAACTACTACATAACTATGCATTAGCATTAACTTTTAAAGAACAAAATCTTTATCATAAAATAGCAGCAAAGTGCTTAAATCTGTCTTAAATGCAACAAATTTTGATAAAATTAATAGTTACTAGTTATAACCCGTATTTTAATACTACTAACTTTAACATAGTACTATGGGGGAAAACGGAACACCTCTAGCACATAATCCAGATATTCTGACCATTTTGAGTATATTTTAAATGTTGCCTTTAACTACAGAAAAATGCAAATGGGGATATGTTCTATTACATTGAAAACTAATTG
Source organism: Ciona robusta (assembly GCF_009617815.1). Taxonomy (NCBI): domain Eukaryota; kingdom Metazoa; phylum Chordata; class Ascidiacea; order Phlebobranchia; family Cionidae; genus Ciona; species Ciona robusta. The sequence continues at coordinate 3,312,452 of NC_143242.1, read as the reverse complement.
CAGTAAAAACAACATATTCTGCACCTGAGGTATATATTTAATCAGAGTAACGCCCAGCTTTAAATATGAGAAGACCATGAGATATACGAGCCACGTTATTTTACCGGCTACTGCAACAAATAATAGAACAAACATGGCTGTCCATGCCAGGGATAAGAGAACAGTGGCAATGATTGAAACTTTTTGACCGCCGCGCTGGAAAAGAAATTTATATCAATTTAAGTGTTTACAAATCAAATTTAGAACAGTGGTTTTTACCAGCCAAGTAGTTGTCTGGATATGAGAAAAAATCAGTTTTATAACCATGTGTTTTAATTTACCAACCTTTTAATTGATTTTTATAAATGACTGAATGAATGTCACTTCCTTTATCCTTGGTTGGCCGGAAAACGACAGTCTTATAACACAGGTGTTCTGTTTCATACACCCTGTGCCAGTTTAGGAGTTACCTAGTATGTTACTTCGTGGGTTATTTTTTTTTTGTATGTTTTTTTTCATTTTTTTATGGCTGATAATTTTGACAACCCATTAGTGACCACTGGAGCAATTGCCCAATGAGTGTGCTGAAATAAAATATTAAAACTAGCATTTTAATTTGTATTTAATATAATGGTTTCCTACCTCATAAATAAAGCACTGCACGATAACAATAGCGGTTAACACCACTGCATGCAGAGTAAAGAAAACATCGTTTGCTTGCACAGGATTTACTCCATCTGGATACATCTTTAGGTATTCTTCCTAAAACATTAAACAAAGGCATGATACTTGAATGAATGAATGAATGTAACTTACTTTATCCTCGGGTGTCCGGAAAACGACAGTCGTTATAACACGGGTTTAACACCTCGTGCCAGCTTACGAGTTACCATGTATGTTACTTTGTGGGTGATTATTTTTTGGGGGATTATTTTATTTTTTTATGTATGGCTGATAATTTGGACAACCCATTAGAGCAATTGCCGTTACGTGTCTTGCCCAAGGACACATAAGCATTGTATTAGATGTAACATGTTAGAAATGAGGAAAGTATTATATTCAAATATAACGGCATGTATCAATAATTATATACTTATTTAACCTCATGTGGCGGTGTACTGAGATTCATTATAACTTGGGTGTTCTGTTTTGCTTTTACACATTTTGTTTCCATTTGCGAGTTTCCAAATATGTAAATTTTTAAATGATAACTTTGTGTAAGAATTTTCAAAATTTATTTTAGGTTTTTGACAAACTAAGTTTGTAACTGTACACTATACTGCACATTGTAACTTCTTACTGTATCTTTGGGTGGCCGGTCGTTAAACACGGTGTTCTGTTTCATACACCTCCTGCCAGCTTAAGAGTTACCAAGTATATTACTTTGTGGGCGAATTTGTTTCTGTTTTTTTAGATTATGTTCATTACAAACCTTCACGACTGGAATCCAAAACAGACCAATATTGTAAAATCCATACGCAAGGAAGCCAGTGATGTTGTACACTATGTAGTCAAAGTTCAAACCTACAACACTGTGTAGAAACAATAGCTATTGGTGAAATACTTCCATATGGGCACTGGTTTGGACATACAATTGCTGTTTTCTTGCCCAAAACACTTAGTCATGGAAAAATATTTAAAAACAAAGTGCATATATCATATGCCCGTAACTTCAAAAATATTCTTAAAATATTCCTGCATTTCCAAAATAGCTTATAGTAAGGTTAAGGTACTACCCTCTGGGCATTAATAAAGCATTATAAACACATTTAGAATGCTGTATAAAAAATAAAAGCAGCTGAGCTGAACCATAAGTGTTTATATACAGATTGAAAAAATATACACACCATTGTATTAATATTGTCACATGTCATAATTAAACTATTTTTTTCCTATCGTGAAATTTATTTATAAAAAGTTTAACATTTTGACAAATTAAGAAAAAAAAACACAGTTGTTTCATGTTGGTTTAAATTTACAAATACAGTAAATATATTAGGTCATATTAGTTTAAATCTTAGGTTCCATGACGGACCTTGCCATGGAACTTTAGCAATAATATAGAAGGTGCATTCAAATCCTACCTTTTTCTCTGGTAGTTGAGAATAGTTTGTGGATAAAAGGAAACTGACCAAGCTACAAAATACAGCCATCCAATCACAGTGTTAACAATAACCAATGTATGACTGTGAACAACGTATATCCTGAACTTGTTGTCACTTGGGAAACTGCGAAAAAAATTGAAATTTTTAAATCTTAAATTTAAAAAAAAATAAAAATTTTATTTTTTGTTTTTAAAATTTGATTTTAACTAAAAAAAATCGTTAATGAGCATTCACCTTAGTTGATCCAAACTAGTGTTTACTTTAACCACAATTTGTCCAACGGCCACACCTTTCACAGGAAGAGCAGCACTGTTTGTGTTGTTTGCTAAATTTACCTGATTTAAAAGCAAATTTTAAGTTCCGTGTACAATAATTTAAACACAAAACATAGTGGGTGAAAATATTCGAATATATAATAATTAATTCTTTTTATTAATTAATTCTTTACATACACCAATGAATAAGAATTTATGATTTGAAATACAAACTTTGTCCATAGTCATAGAAAAAAAAATATCCTAAATCCACAAAACATTACCATCAGCCAGTTTTAAAAAGAAATGGCTATATCTATAGCATGTTCCTCCAAAATCACACCAATTATGTCTATATAGTAGGGTGGGGGAAGATAGGAAATCTTTTCAATATGATTTTCGTCCCATTTTGTGGTAAACAAAGAACATTTAAAAAATTATTAAACTGTATTGTCACGAGTTCAATAGACCGATGTTAATTGTTAAAAAAAACGATTAGGATATTTAGATATTATGTGCTAAATGTGTCCTGTCTTTCCCCACCCTACTTTACACATGAATACCACAGACAATTGATAAACAAAAAGTTTGACCTATTGAGCCTTAAAAAATAAATACACAGAATAATCTATACAAACCTTAACGGACAACATCATGAAACGTTTTCTAGGCAAATATGCAACTCTCTAAATATTCCACATTTCACAAAACTATACAAATGAATGGCACTAGTAAAGAATTCTCTGGTAAATTACAGATTAGGCTGGTGGGAAGTGTTAGACATTGGTAGTTAGGGGTTATAGCCAGGCCCAGTGGGTTAGTGGTCATATGGGTTATTATTTAGGGGTTAGTGAAGAGCAAATAATGTAGGGGAAGGATTCTTCACTAGCACTAATTAATATACCTGGTGTGTGAAATTAGCAGGCAATTCATTTTTCTTCGATGTATGAACATGGGATACATTTAACAACAAGATAGCATCATCAGTCAGATTGCATGAAGCAACAAATGTTATGTTCTTAATTTCATCAATGAGCAAATTGACTGAACTTGTCCATGATAACAAAGCTGTTTAAAATGACATATTTATTCTCCAATATATATATATATATAGTAGGGTGGGGGAAGATAGGACACATTTAGCACATAATATCCAAATATCCTGATAATGTTTTAAACAATTAACAAAGGTCTATGGGAGCCAGAAGAACATAATTTTCCAACTCTTTAAACTTATTTTGTCTACTACAAAATAGGACCAGCAAATAGAGTTAAAATGTGTCCCATTTCCCTACCATACGGTAATTATTTATTCCACAAAATATGCGCATATCAAAATATAGGGATTAGCCAATGCAGTTACACCACAACTAATGGAACAGGTATCTAAGGGTAACATTGTTATAAAACTTCCACAGAGTAACATTACAAGAAGATATATTTATGTCACTATGAACACTATAATAAATAATTGGCAGTTGCAGTATTTTTACGAACCTTTTGCATTGTCGTTAACTGAAGATTGCGCAGTTTGAAAGCTCTGTACATTTAAAAGCAGAATCACAATAACAACAGTATTATGCAGAGACCTATGCATTCTATTGGAGTAATCTTTAAAAGTGCAACTACAGCCCAAAACAGTGCAGCGAAACTTAAACAAACAAACAAAAGCCAAACGTCATGTGATAGAGGGGAACCACCTAAAACAACAACCTTAAAATAAAAAGTAGGGAAGGCAAATAAACTGCCATATTTGATACCAAACTTCATAAAGCATTTTAACATTGTGAATTTGTGGAGTTAATACTGTGTTGCAAAAGTTTTAGTTCTACTAAATAAAGAAATATAGATTTGACTGACACAATTTATACATAGTAGGGGGCATAAGATGGGATATGTTTCAGTCTGTTTTCTTGTACCATTTGGTAAAATCTAAAAATATTTACAGAATTATATGCATGTAGCCCCACGATTCTACAAAACGCTGTTAATTGTTCAAACCACAATCACAAAATAAAGGATTTTGGTGTTAACGTATCCCACCTTACCCCACAGTCCGACGCGGTGGCAAAGTGGTTGGCGCGCCTGCCTCCAACCCAAAGGTAATGGGCGTGATTATGGAAAAGAGTTAACGGCAATTGCTCCAACCCAGTGGTCACTGATGGGTTATCCAAGTTATAAGCCATACATAAAAAAGTAAAAAAATATTCAAGTAACATACTTAGGAATTCACAAGCTGGCACGAGGTGTATAAAACGCTCAGAACATCTGTGTTATAACGACTGTCGTTTTTCGACCAGGCGAAGATAAAGTAAGTTACATTAATTCATTTATTCACAGTACTATACAATTGCTAAAGCTGTACAAATCAGCGACAGAAATTGAAAATACGTATGCAATCGCAATAAACGAATTATCGCTTAATCGAATCTTAATGCTGTATTGTCAATCGCGCGTCGTAGCGGCGTAATGGAGATTATCGTGTGAATTGGCGAAATATTGTGCCCTAATATGCACCCAGTAAACAAAAAAGTCGAGCCGACTCTGAGCGCCTTTGCATTAGACCGGATTTAAGCAGGAAAGCTTGCGGTTGAATCAAATCAATGTTGAACCGCCTCATTTACATGTTAATTCCATGTATTTAAGCCTTTCGTTTAGTGGTCAGTCGCGTATATTCTGCCAGCTTCGAGCCGTCTGAAACCTGCCGCTAATGATTGCATTTCTTTTCTCCTGCTCGCCGGCGTTATATAAAGCACCATGAAAGGTTGTTTTCAGAAAGATATTATTGGAAGCACAGGTTACACGTGTGGTTCGACAGCGAATATGCTTAGGTCATTACGTTTTAGTTATAGCCAATTCAGACCTTTTTTATGCTAAACGTTCAGTATAGCTAATATATCATTTTACTTTTAAAGGTAAATATTAAGCAGTTTAATAAAAACTAAACTGAGTGTATAAAATGTTGGATCACGAGAAGGAATCAAACTTAACAGTGGAAGGTGCTGCTTCGCCAAATACAAGTTTTTCAAATTCGAAAAAGTCTGTCAAATCGTTTCGTATTGCAGATCTTCTGCTTTTGGTAAGAAATCAAATATTAAACCATACTTTAACACTAACGATTCTTGACGGTGTATTCAATTTTATTATGTTTTCTTGTTACATTTAGTATAGTAAACAAGAAATATTTACGGAGTTATATAACCTTAGCCGCGCAGATATAAAAGCGTTGTTATTTCTTTCGTAACTTACAATACTTATATATTAATTTGTAACCAAAACAAACAATTTTTATATTATACCTTTGTTTATTTTTAGAGCCCAAAATCAAGGACTTCTAGTTCACAAAGTATCAATGAGACAGATTCAGGGAGTCCTAACAGTCGTGGAAAGATTCCAACTTCAAGTTCGATCGGAAATCTTTCCACCTGTATTTTTGGTTCTGATACGACGCAAAACTCGTCGCTAGGTTGTGTTTCCAGCTCCAGCGACCGTTCTTTTTTCGCCAGTGAACGACGTAATTCGGAAAATGAAGCATTGAATCGGCAATGCTTTCAACAAAAAGTAAACCAAAACCAAAATGGCGGCGCCTATGATGCTCAAGCTCTAAACCAGTTGCCTTTGGAAACCAAAGCGCTCGCTCAGATGACATCAATAAATGGAAGAAACTTCGTTCCTCGTTCTTTAGATTTCTCCAGAAATTCTTCTGCTTCGGTAAATGATAATGAAAACAACTTCAAAAAAGTGATCAACAGGTTAACCCATGAATCCCGGGACAGCCGGCAGTGTTCTAAACCTGCGCTCCCTCATGGTCTACTGCAGCTTCCAACACATTTGTCTCAAACACCAAGCATGATGTACCAGCCGTCTTTTCTTACAAACCCCCTATTCAACGACTCGAGCAACGTTTTAAAATATCTTCAACTGCAAAATTTATTTTCAAGTTCATCCAGCAACGCCTCGGCATCCGTTTTATCATCGATATGGGCGAACCAACTTCGCAGAGGATTCCAAAGCAGCGCAATGCACAGTAGTGAAGCTGAAGGTATAATTACATTGTTTTTGATTATTTTCCTAATACTGTTTTGGGATAACTTTCAAAATTGAAATCAAAAAAATGTATGGTTGTGACTTTTATATTAGAGCTTTGGATTGACATCGGAAGCAGGTGGTTTCCAAATTTGCCACAGTTGTTAAATAATCTAGCACCTTTGTCCCAGTTATTAAAGGAACCGTTCAATCCGCCTAAAAAATCAATTTCACCTAAAAAAGCTGAAGCGACGTTTCTTTACACATGCCGCATGTCCAACACCAGCTGCATGTTTTAAATTGGCAATTCGCTATGAACATATATAACAATCGACCTAAAATACCATTCCTTTTTTACATGGCAATTCAAAATGTAAACAGGGAAATCATCAGTAGAAAGGCTGTCGAATTGGCATTGCCATAAGTAGGAACGCTTTACATGTATAGGTTCGGACTGCAGAAACCAACCCCACTTGCTTGTGTAATCGTAAATTAATTTTGTGATAATCGCTTAATTCTTTACAATCCTCGTGACAAAGTTGAGCCCGGGATTTAAATTATTGCGAATTTGTTATAACTCCGCCACTAACAATTATAATCCACACGGCATTTAACTTTTCTTCTCGATTATTAACAGCCAGCCTTTGATATTTAAACGGTTGCATAAAACGAAAAATAAAGGAAACACATTTAACAGATAATATCCAATAAAACATCATGATCGTGTTTTAAACAATTAATAACGATCTATGGGAGTCATAAGGATAAGGTTTTATAATTCTGTGAATGTTCTTTAATTGTTAGCTACCAAATGGGACGAGAAAATAGATTAGAAAAAGTGTCTCATCTTCCCCCATCTTACTATAATCATTTTCTTGTAGCATAGGCCATTTTCGTGCAGTTAGTTTCTTCCCATGGGGGTGAATATAGAAAGAGATCCATACAATGCCTTCCACCTCACTACACGCAATTAACTTATACTTCGTGAGGGCTTATGTGTCTGGTATCCAACAATGCAATTTTACGACGCAGAGCGTTAAACTTGTGTATTATACATACTTACGGACCGGGCGTCCAGGTCTAATCAGCTCAATTTTAAGCTATTCCGCTCGGCTGACTCCTGATTGCCAAGTCAATCAAAAGGCAATTTGCTGTCGCTCGGACAGTAATGGGAAAATTCAATGGACACAATATAGAGTATATGGTCATTCATCGATAACAATACTCGCCCGCTGTTCGTTGCAGCTGAAGAACATAATTAGTTATATAACAATTATAAATGCCCGAGCAGCTTGGCATAATTATTTTAATGATTTAAATTCCAAACCGAAATTGCCGTTTCATATTTATTTTTAAATATTATATTTTTACAGTTCGATTGCGAATGAATGGGCCAATGGTTCACCAAGATTCAATTGTAATGGGACAAAGCCGGAGACGCAAGGCCAGAACTGTTTTCACTGATCAACAGCTATCTGGTCTGGAACGACGATTCGAATCCCAAAAGTATTTGTCCACGCCTGAAAGGGTTGATCTTGCCAATGCACTGGAGCTTACTGAAACCCAGGTAAAATAAACCGCAAAAAATGTGCAAATACGCTCGTGACAGTGTGGTTATAGTGCCCTGCTTATGGCCTATATAGGGTGTTACAATTCGAAGGTCGACGATGTCATATACCGTTGTGGACGTGATTATCCATAAATAAGACACTTTAACTGCGTTTACTTCAAACCAATACTGCCTTTCTTATATAGGGTATCTAAATAGCCAGTTATATATTACAAAAAAAGAGAAAAAATTGCAAAAAATAATTGTCTACAAAGTTTTACACAATTGGTTACTCGTTTAAGTGGGCATGAGGTATATGTAAAACTCATCGTCCGTGTTATAACGACTGTCATTGTGTCGGCATGACAGATTTAATAAGTTTACTCAAGTTAAAGCAGGATATGTTTGACCCTTCGCGAAATTCCAAAGTAAAATTATTCGATTTGTGTTTTTGCAGGTAAAAACATGGTTCCAAAACCGGCGCATGAAATTTAAGAAACAGGTTCGCTGCGGCAAAGGTGACGATGGTACACAAGAATCGACAGACGAGGACAGTGATGTGGCCTGCAGTCGCACCTGTGCAATAACAGAAACAGAAAAATCAAATGACTTTGAAATGGCAGATATTGTGGAGCCGTCACCGTCACGCTGCAACTTATATAATCGCCCAGCATCTGGCTTGTCCATTTCAACATTATTTCAATAATATGCTTAGGTTGAAATGGGCACCGAATTTTCTCGGACGATGGGCCCTATACCCGTTGTATTTCTTCCAGTGTACAAGTGTGTTCCAATTTGTAAGATGAATATTTCTATCGTAAATCTTGTATTGCCGTCATCACTGCACCTTTACTTTATAGTTACACTTATACACGACCTAATATAAATTTTGAGTGGTGCTTTTTACAGAGGATAGCCTATTGATTGAACTATATAGAGATGTTTTAATTGAGCCCGTTCGACGCCGTTACATACCTAGTGGTTGAGCCGCGTTCGTCGTAACATAATAATACCACCGCACTCAAAGCTGCCATATATGTAAACGTGTGTGTCCTCAGACAAGATGCTTAAACGGTAACTGTTTAACTCTCAGCAAACTTGTCAAAATTGATAGCGATGAAAGAGCATTAACCACAAAGTTGCCTATATGGTAACTCACTAAACCAATGCGAAGTTTGGACTATGAAAGAAAGATCCAGTAGGTGGCATTCGATTCAATTCAGGCCTACACTTTACTTCCGTCACTATAACAAGCAGAAGTAAAGATTTATAGTAAATAAAAGACATAGCCTAATGTGCGTGGAAATCGCATTTATCCTTGACAAATACACCATTATCGGCACTTGGCAGAATAAATGAGCGCGTACTCTATTTGGAGTCGAAGTATAGATATGAAACAGCAGGGTGCCGACCTTTGACTTATACTGTCAACTTGAACAGTGAAGCCAACAGAAAATAGTTGAGGGGAAATTGAACTTTATTTGGAAAAGAGAAATGACTTATTACGTTCCACGATTTCTGAGAATGCAACGATTAGGCTCCAAGGAAATAGAAGTACAAACGCTTGATTTTTGCAGAGAACGACTGAGCAGTTTACGAACCGAATCTGAATTCTTATAGTTGTGCTAATTTGACTGTTTTTTTTAGATAATTGTACGATACGGGGCTAGTATATCAATGATGTTCTTTTTTGTGTTTATCTAAACGTCTAAAGTAAACTCTAAACGTCCTCTGGTTTATGCCCAGAGACAGGGTCCAGTGTAAATGATACTTGAACCCCAAACTTGATAAGACGTGCTTACTGATTTCACAAATTAAAACGGGTAATACCCTTGTTAAAGAAAGTTCAAATTTGTTTTGCGATTCTTTCTTTATTGATAGTTGTTTGTTGCGAAGACTCGTCGCTGTTACGTATTAGAAAACGTTGTTTAGTTTTTGACGGTCGGATGTTTTGCGATTTTGTTAGTTTTGCCACTACACGTCTGTAGCAAACCGCACCCTACTTTAAAAACGAGATGACAAATGTCAAGTCAGCTGGAGAATTACATGAGTAATCTGTAGGTGTTAGGGGTTATATAACCTAACTTTTCAACTAACTAAAGGTATTTTATAATTTTTGAAGTCATTTATGCTCATAAAATAAATTGTCATATAGAATTTATATAAATATATATGTGTAATGTCTATAATATGCTACATGTGCTAACAAATCCAAACTATACTGTTAATGTAATACTTTTTCACTTTGTTTAGGTAAAAGCATGTAGAAATATGTGATAGCCTACATAGTAATACCCTGTTACTCAGTGCTCCTTTATCTCATGTGTGTTTCCTGGATCTTATTAATCTGTTGTTCAAGAGCAAACTTCATTTAACTAAGCAATGGGTGGGGAGAGAGACCCAGTTGATGTGCTAAAAATAACTCACATTCTACACAACACATTTAAGCATAAACAGTTCAAAAGTCAAGTGCAGAAAGAAGCAATTTTGAAGATATGCCAGCGAAAAAAGGATGTGTTTGTTTCCATGCCAACAGGTGCTGGAAAGTCACTCTGTTACCAACTGCCTGCAGTTTTCTTTGGAGGAGTAAGCTTAGTTATTTCGCCTTTAATTGCTCTTATGTGTGACCAGTTGAACCATCTCAAGAGGTTTAACATTGTTGCTAGAACTCTGAACTCAAAACAAACTGTATCTGAACGTAATGAAGTCTTGGCTGACTTGTTTAGCCCGGATTCAAGTTGTAGACTTCTGTACATTACTCCTGAACAAACAGCTACAGCAGCATTTATGGAACTAGTTATGAAGCTGCATGCAAGAAGTAAAATATCTATGTTGATTATAGATGAAGCCCATTGTGTCTCGCAATGGGGCCATGATTTTCGGCCAGATTATATGAAACTTGGGTCTCTTCGACAAAAGCTGGTTAATGTTCAGTGCATAGCTCTTACAGCTACCGCTACAGCTGAAGTTCAAAAAGATATCTTCAACTTACTGCACCTACCTACTTCAACGGCTATTTTTAAAACTGGGGTGTTTAGGCCTAATTTGTATTATGATGTTAAGGTTAAGGAATTAGTTGGTGACTGCTACCTGGACCTGCAAAAGTTCTGCCAAAAGGCTTTAAAAATCTCTATTGCAAAATCAAAGCCAGAAGGGGCAGGTATTGTTTACTGCCACAAACGAGAAGACTGCATGATAATTTCTGCTGAATTGCTAAAACGTGGTTTGCTTGCAAAACCCTATCATGCTGGATTATCTAACAAAGAAAGAGAGTCTGTTCAGAATGATTGGACTTCGGGTAAAGTGCCAATAATTGTTGCAACCGTTAGTTTTGGTATGGGGGTGGATAAGTCTAATGTTAGATTTGTGGCGCACTGGACTATTCCAAAATCAATGGCAGGATATTACCAGGAATCTGGAAGGGCTGGAAGAGATGGAGAGCAGTCGTTGTGCAGGTTGTATTACTCTAGAACCGACCGAAATAATATAAATTTTTTGATTAGAAAAGATTTTGACAGAAAAAGGGCAAAGTCAAAATCGGAAACTCAATTTAAGAAGCATGTGCAAGCCATTACTGAAAACTTTTCTAGTCTGGTGAATTATTGTGAGGGGAGTAAGTGTCGTCATGCTGCAATCGCTGCGTTTTTTAATGACGCTATGCCGGATTGTAACGATCAGTGTGATTCTTGTAAGAATCCAAAGCAAGTTGAAACTCAAACACGTAACATCCATACTTTGGGTGGGTATGGTATTGGATCCACAAAAAAAAGACCAGAACGTGATACATCCCACTTGTGCTTAGATGGAACATCAGCAAGTTATGACCCCAGCCTTTATGCTGGTGGTAAAAAGGGATATGGCATTGAAAGAACGGTAGATGATGATACGGGTGCCCCTGACTCACAAGATAGAATTGCTGACAGTTCAGAGTGGCAGAAATTTTTTAAGAAGCAGTTTTCGTTTCGTAACGCATCTTCTTCTGGACACTCAAGAAAGGAGACATGCACCTCGCCACCTCCAGAAGATTGTCCTCTTATTGATCCTGATGCAACCCGCATCGCTAAATGTGACTGGAAGGTGAGATTAAGTTGCTGGGAAAGTTTAAACAGCTCTTTGTTGGATAATTACCGGACATTTTATCAAAAAGATACCGCTTCTGCTGTTTGGAAAGCAAGAGTAAATGCTGCTGATATTGAGCATAGTGTGTTTAAAGTAGCAACAACTGCGATTGGTTACAGAGCGTGCATTGTTAAACATGTCAAAGAAATAAAGAAAAACACATCTGAAAAGTTGTTACACTCCGCTAACCCATCTTTAACTAAGTCCAAAGTAAAAGAGGAAAATGAAACTCCAATACAGGATAATCGTAATGAAAATGATGCTTCTGCTGATTACATGCAGTCAGCAAGTTATAAACCAAAACGCCGTTGCCATGGCTTAAGTACAAACAGTGGCTGCATGAACTACCGCTCATTTGACACGCAAAGTGCTTTTGTGTCAGCTTCAAGCTTGTTGAGTGATACATCTGTTGAGAAATTGCCTGCTACCAGCAAAGAGAAAAGCATCATGTTCAATGATGATATACGGTCTATTAGCATTGAACGGTATATAAACATCAAAGAAGACACCACCCCACCACAGTGGCCATTCAAGTCAGCTGAAGAGAAGATCAGTGAAGCAAACAAAAATAAAAGCACAGATGTGAAAAAAACTATAAATGTGAAGAATGAAGTACTAGAAATAAAACAAAAAGGTGTTGGTTTTAAAGACCCTAAACCAAGTTCTAGTGACCAGCCAGAAGCTAAAGTAAAACCTGAATACAAAAATACCTGTATAAATGTGAAGAAAAATGAAGTACTAGAAATAAAACAAAAAGGTGTTGGTTTTGAAGACCCTAAACCAAGTTCTAGTAACCAGCCAGAAGCTAAAGTAAAACCTGAATACAAAAATAAAGGTATAAATGTGAAGAAAAATGAAGTATTGGAAGCAAAATGTCGAAAGGTTGGTTTTAAAGCCATTGAGCCAAGTTCGAGAGACCAGCCAGCTGCTCAAATTGAACCTGAAATTATGGATAAGGGTGCTGAAATACCTGATGAGTCTGATGTTCAGAAAAGCTGCAAAACTATAGTCTCGTGGCTTCAAAAAATTAAAAAGCAAAGTTTCGCTAAGAATTCGGCAAAAGTCAAAGAAGTGATCGTAATATCGGACTCTGAGAATGAAGAAAATGATACCGAACCACCATTAAAAGCTCTTATTAAATGTGACAGTCCTGACAGCACAACACCAGTTGAATGTTCAACTTCAACAAAGCATCCAGCTGTTAAAACTTCAATTTTAATGAAGCAACCCTTGCCAATGGTGGAACTAAAAGAACAGAAAATGGCACCAGATACGACACATGAAGAAAATAAGACAGTGAGTAGTAACACGCAACATAAACCTCTCAGTTCAAGGGATTGTAAAGAGGATGCGGCACTGGTTGTTAAGCTACTGTCTGGGCCGTTTAAAATGGGTCAAATCTCGACAAAACCGCTGTTTAAATCATTAGCTCGTAAGCTGACTCATCTAATACAAGAAGATATTCGAATTACTTCTGAAAAAGGTGTGCGGAAAGCTGTGAAACTTGTGATTAACAAATATTTCCGAAACAAGCATTGTACTTGCCTAGATGACGTTAATAGACTTGATTTTGCTTACACGGATGCAATGCAATTTTTTGTGCCTTAGTTCTAAAGCCATCCATGTCTTCAGTTTTCTCGTACTATAATTGTTATTTCTGTCATTATTCATTCTGTAACTAATTCAGTTTTAAAAACTTAAGTTCACTACACAAATAAACGGCAAAATATTTTCTTTGCATAGCAAGTGTTTTGTCAGAAATTCTTACTTACACCACTGTGGATATATATGTGGACTTGAAAATTGGCATGTGCTGTTTAAGTATACTTTGTTGCCTGCCAAAATTTATCTCAATATTTTGTGAGTGCTGTGTAACTTGCCCAGGGAGATTTTCGTTTAACTCATATTTTTTCACTCTGTGTTTTGCTAATTTTTGATATACAATTTCTGATTTTGTCTGCAATGTTATTTAAGTGCTTCAGTTTTTCGTTCTCTGTTTATAATACCATTGCGGTGGTGATAATGCAAGTGTTGGCATAGTTACCAAGGTTTAGGGTTTCGACTTCATATGTAGTTGTATAAAAATGCTACAAAGACTTTCCAAGTCAGCTCACCGGGTCCAAGCGGATGGGGCAGAGTCAAGCAGGAATAGCTCAAGAAATGGTAAGAAAAATTCTTTGAATTTACTACTGTTCTTGGTACTCCAACTGTAAAGTTAACACGGCTTTTCATTCAGAATAGCTTTTACTGCTCTCTCCAGCTTAAACATTGTAAAAGTATACAAAAAAGCGGTAAAAAAAAATTTTTTTCAGAAAAATATGTTCCTGTTAAAATTTTTAATAAAAAATGTTTTCTACATTACAATTTTTTAAGGTACTACGAACCACTATGAAAATGGTGTTCTTGCACCTCAGTCTCCAGTGGTAGCAAAAGTCGACCACCACAGTATTGAGTTGTCATGGGAACAGCCAAGCGATGGTGCCAGTTTAAAAGGAGATAAGAGGTTTGAAAATCTTATGTAAATTTGCCTAGGCAGTATTTATATACACCAAAGCATTAGGCAATGGCTGTTATTTGGCAACTTGATGTTCCTGTTTGTTTTGCTGTTCAATGTAACTGTTTGTGAGTGACTTTGTTTGGAGAAAATTGAGGTTTATACATGTACGTTTGTGCTGCCATGTGTTATATTTGTTTTAGGTTGAAGTATGAACTTCAGGAGGAGGACCGTCGCACTCATGAATATTCGACTGTGTATATGTAAGTGCTACTGTTTGTATTTTTATAACCACCAATAGGAACAAAGAATGTGTTATGTCAAAGATCAAACGAAAATTTATGGAAATTTAAAACCCACTATGTTTTTTCCATACCAGATAAGCCGTTATGCCTTGTAGCAGAAGTAAAAGGAATATCTTTTGCATTTTGCTTTACAGCGGTTATGGTGAAAATTACAAAATAGAGGGTCTTGACCCACTACATGCGTATAACTACCGCTTGAAAGTAAGCACAAGTGATGGAGACGTGAGCTTCAGTCCCAATCTTCATGTATACACAACCAGTGAGTGTTTCTTAAGCTTCTGTGGGTGGAGCATCGATTTCCCTAATTTGTTCTGCTTGTAGTTTATGAATAATTAATGTAGTGCAAGATACTATGATATGATGTGTTGAAATTTACTCTCTGTTTACTTCCTTAACATGGCTCCTTTGATTTGGTGTGAATTAGCAGCAAGATTTTAACATTCAATAACAATATTTGTAAACTTTTATCAAATGAAGTGGATGACCATGCTGTTGTTGGTACAGCTTGTACAAAGTCGGTATTTTGACAAAACTGGTTTAGATAATTTGTTATATCTATTAATAATCATACAAAAAATCAAGTTAAAATATATCCAAGTAAAACTGCTTTTGTTTTTGGGGATGACAGAAATCTAAAGGCAGTTTTGTAGTGAAATTGACTGTTCAAAATATAATTTGTAACTTTTTCCTTATCAGATGAGCCTTACACAAGTGATCAACTACACAGAGCAACGATTAAAGGCGACATTGAAATGGTTACAAAGATAATGGAATCCAGGTTGTTTAAGCGCACACTAAATCCATCATCAAACAGTAACCATTCATCCTTATTGTCGTTTTAACTTGCTTTATTGACACAGGGAAGTGAATGTAGATGTACACGACAAATTTGGCTTCACTCCTTTGATGAACGCTTGTCAGAAAGGTTATCTCAAGTACGTATGCTTGTGAATGGCATTTACTCATGTTCCCAATTCCAAAATCATATTTTTGCAGTACTTTTTTCAACATTTCCACCTTCCCATACTAAATCTAAAATGAATTACCTGACTACAGTGTTGACCACTGCTTTTTGTAGAAAATATGAAAGGAAACACTGATGTTAGTTGACATAGTAAACTGAATGGGCCGGCTATACAGCAAGCATAATAGTAAGCTCAATTTAATGATGTTTATACTTCTTTTGTGCTTCAGCATAGTGGAGTATCTGATTGAATCACGCGCAGATGTCAACGCTACTAATTCAAGTGGAAAAAACAGGTACAACGCCATCTGTACATATTACTATATATTATATAAGCATTCACAAAATAGCACCTGGCGTAAAGCTGCGAAATTTATGTTTAGAGTAATTGCTTAAGCATGTTTAGTATATTGATTTTGTTATATCGATGGTAGTTATAAACACCTGCCTTTATGTAAATCTGGAGATTATATAATTTGAAAGATTACAACTGGGCAGGTGTTTTGCTTAATTGGTAGATTTTAATATAGACTGTTGTTATTGCAACAGTTGGTGTAAAGAGACATTCTCTTCTCCCTGAACAAAAACACCAAGTCCTTTTCTCAGATCTACGTCATCTGCCCATGTATTGAAGTGACTCCCATGTAACTAATTCCACGAAATATGTAACAAAAAAAATAAAGTTTAACAAAAGTTTGCCAAATATGGCATTATCAGTCTCTTATTTGAAGAAAAATCGAAAAAATTATTTTTGTTTCACATTTTTTTTAAATTTTTTTTTTTTTAGTTTGATGATGGCTTGTTATTCCGGGCATGGTCCAGTGGTTCAACGACTTAAAGAAGCTGGAGCTAACTGGAATTCAGCTGACAGGGGTGGTAGCTCGCCACTTCACTGGGCAATAGATGGGCAGAACTGTGCATTGATACAATGGATATTAGATGATGGTGCCAAGGTACTTTTTATTTGGAATATAAAAATTAGGTATAGTAAAAGAATGACTTTTTTCCTTTTTTCTCGCATGGTGAAGCAAAGAGAGTTGTTATAACATGATTGCCCAATTTTTTATGCGCACTTAAGATTCAGTATATTTACCTTAGTGGAAGAATTTTTTCTTCCTATCTCTATGGCTGACAATTTTGAAACCTATTAGTGCCCCCTGAGTTGGAGCAATGACAGTTAGGTTTCTCAATAAAAAACCCACACATCCACAATGGTAGCAGCAATAATTGTCCTGGATCAGTTTCCAATTCTCATAACTGCATACTTCTTCAGCCATTCAGAGAGCGAGTTTCATAAATAATGTGAATTTTTAGGTATATATGTTATTTGAGATAATGGGCCAAATCTAGTTTTTATCTCAGATTCCATGATGTGTCATACTGCAGTACCTCACCCATGTAGAATAATATACCTATTAATTCATTAAACTTTACACCAGGTTGATTTAAAAGCTGCTTCATCGGGATGGACACCCCTAATAAGATGTGCTGCTATCACAGGAAATGCTGAAGTGGCTGCTGTTCTTCTATCTGCAGGAGCTAATGTCAATGCTGTAGACCAGTATGTTGTCTCATAAAAACCTCTATTAAAATATAAAATGTTGCATGTTTGGTGTTTACAAGTCTCAATTAAAAGTGTATTCCATTCTGAATTTGTCGATTCCAAGCTTTTCAAAATCCGTCACATGTTTTCGGAGATATTTATGTTTTAAACTTTTCAACGGGTAACACTGCTGTAAAATTAAGCTTGAATCTTTTCTTTTTCTTTATAGTGATGGAAAAACAGCCCTCATGATTGCATCTCTGAATGGACATCTTAAATTAGTGGAACTTCTCTTGGAAAGTGGGGCAGACACCAAAATAAGAAGTGGAGTATGTATGTAATCTCTCTACCAAAAACTTGTCTATTTTAACTTTATTTACACAGCATGGAAAAACTGCTCTCGAGATGGCGATGTCTTTCGACCGCAGGGTAAGATGATGATGTTCAATTTTTTTTGTACTTAGTTTCTGTATTAAAAATGCATTTCTTTTCTTTGTCTGGTGCGATGGCATAATGGTTAGGGCGACACTGCTACCGTTGCATTGTTATGTCTTTGTGTAAGGCACTTTAGTTATTTCTCCATCCCAGTGGTCACTAATGGTTTGTCCAAATTGTTAGCCATATAGAAAAACATTAACCCACTTTGTGACAAATGTAATAAGTTACAAGCAGGCGCAAAGTGATTAAAAAGTGTAATAACATTTGCCTTGCAATAAAAAGATGAATAAATGTGTCATTTATTCATTTCTATTGACAGCCAATTGTCAAGCTGTTTGAGGAGATGCAGAGAAGCCATACAAATGTTACTACAACCAAGTAATGCCCCGGACCTCACCTCAGTTTTAATTAGTTCATTTGTTACAGCACTTTGTTGTTTTATCTGTTGTCACGTAGCCGACTGTGAAGTTTCCGCTCACATTTTTATATCTTCATTTACGGATCAAAAGCTTTTCTACTAGCTTGTGCAATGCTTTTATAAAGACAATTTTCCAGATGCTTTACATTGTTAATTACCCAACTGCTTATTGCTGGTTATAAGGGCAAAAAAGGCAATTTGTAATATAACAACATTCCGTTACCTTCTTAAAAGTCTGCAGTTTTTCTTTAAATGAAACATAGATAGGTTTGTATTCGTAATTGGTGTGTACACATTTTTATTTTTGTAACTTGTTAAAATACATTAGAGCACTGATGTAAAATGATGATTGTGTTAGAATGAAGTGCAAATTCTTTAGAATCACTTTGAAATCCACATGTCGTGTCTACTGTTTTTGTAAAGTTGAGATAACTGATTATGAGAGTTATCATGTAATCAGTGTTAGTAGTCTGCAGCATGTATGTACAGCCATAGTTAACACAGTATGCTGCAGTTGTATATACCAGACAGTACAAATTACCCTGTTGATTATTAAAAGGTGTATCTAGGTTTTCATAAATAAATCTGGATATAAAGTTTACAAAATACTTAGGTAAAGATTAGCACAGTTGAATTGATCAGTAAAAAAAATCACAATTCTGATTTGTGCTTGTGGGGAGAAACAATTTCCTGATACTCCATTCGCCTTTCCACTTTATATTTTAGGAGTTCAGCATATTGGAAAAGCAGTTTCTTCCAATAACACGAGATGTCATCCATTTTAAGATGTTTGGTAATGAATCTCTTTCCCCTGTTTAATCAAAATGCAGTATTCCAATTATTAAGTAAAGTTAAAGCATACTGTTTAATGTTCATCCTTTATTACAAAATACAAACCTGTTTTGATGTACATACAATAAACAATCTGCTTGGAATTTGGAACATATACAACTCTTTATAATAAAACAAAAATCTGATCTAAACAGCTTTTACAAAATACAAACCTGATCTAAATGATAAGAAGGGCATATACACTCAATATCCTGAACTAAACTCACTAAACTAATAGGTTTCTTTTTGTAAACACACAGCATCTAAAACCAGATTTACCTATTTGCAATCTTTTTCACAACTTCATCATTTTCCTTTGCAAAATTAATCAGGTCTTTCACCTCATTCAAACTTGGTGAAACAGGTATATAGTGGACCCAAGGCTTCAGTGCTGGGTAAAAGAACTCCAACCAATCTTCACCAACGTGGAATACAAGTGAGCCGCATAGGAACAGATGTTTCAGTCTGAAACTTGCAGCAACCCCTCGGAAATTGAACAAGTATCTGATTGATGGATAAATTACTGTTACTGTTATCCTCACATGGTGAGGACAGGATTCTGTTTCATAAGCCCTGTGCCTACTTAATAGTTACCGAATATAACTTGCCTACGTTTAGTAAAACTAAGTAAAAATTGCTATTTAAAACCCAAAAGCAGTTATTTTGCAGAAGCGCTTTAAGGTGGCTGTACACAGTATCCGGCATGCAAATTTGCCTGCAAAGTCGTATGCAAACCCATTACCGAGTTCCGCATGCGGCAGCCAAATCCGGACAAAACGGTAGAATTCCAGATACTGTGTACAGCCACCTTTATACTGTATGTAAAGCTATTTTACAACAATATTAATCACTTAAATGCACAACAGTCGTACTTATATTGACAGTGATCAAGTAGATGTACAATTTCGGCAGGTTCTGCTCCTAGCGTGTCCTAAAGAAGAGAACGACTGAAATGAATGTAAAGGGGCGTGTTGTAGTAATAAAATATACAATGACATGTTAGTATGTTTCATTAGGCATAAGGTATTGTGTATATTTAAATGTGCTTGTTTTTTTTAAAAGTTGTTTTAACCTTTTTAGATTTCCAGGCTTGGTTCTTTGTGTATTGAGCATCAACAAGATCTGGATTTTCACGAGATAATAAAACTAACGGATCTCTTTCACTACTTGTTCGTGAACCACGAAAAAATCCAATATTTTGTTTCTTTTCCCATGGAAATTCATTGTCTTTTCTAAAATTCAGATAATTTTGTAAAATACTTTTAAAAACCTAATGAAAATGCATACATACTTCTTAAGGTCCTTTCTCATAAGGTCCCAACGGCCAAGGCCATTCCTATATATTGGCCACACTGCTGGACCACCTGCCCAAAATGTCCAAGCTGGATACATAATATCCTGATGTTCCTTAGCCTAATAGTAAAAATAATGGTTAATTTTAGTTTTAGATAACAGGAACCCTTTGTTCTATTTTTACTAGGGTGTAGTACAGTTGTTAGCGCGCCTGCTTCTAACCCAGAGGTTTTGGGTTCAAAGCTCATCAATGGTACTATTGTGGATTAGTAGGCAGGTGTGTTCCTTGGGCAAGACACTCAATTGTTGCTCTAACCCAGTGATCATGAATTAGCTACCCAAATTGTCACTCATATATTAAAAAATAATAAAAATCATAAAATGTAATTACCCACAAATTGAATAGTTGTTAAGACTGGTAACAAGGCACAATGTGTGTGAAACAGAATACGCATGTTATAAAGACTGTTACTGCCCCGCAATGCGAGGATAAATCAGTTGTACTTCTACATTTAACTGAGTTAAATTAGATTTGGAATATTTTTCCGACCTGTTGTATAAAGACAACACATACACTGAGATTGCAATCAATGTTAATCACAAAATATTTCCACCATACACACAACCATATAATGTAAATGTATCAAAATATACAAGTCTTTGCCCCTACCTACCACTTTGCTGAAGGATAATATGGGCATAGGATATGGTGAATGCTTCATAACTTGTGGCCAATCATGAACATTTATCCCAAGTTCCATGTCAGGCAGATCGTTTATGATTTCCAATATAAAATGTTCGATACCAGAGCACCTTTAAAAGTAGACACAATTTATTTTAATGTTTTACTTAAAATATATGACGCTTAAACTAAATAGTTTATTCTGTTATTTCTGCGACCAGGCATACTGCAAAATAGTTTTTTGTTTATTAGACTCATCTGGTATATATATATATATATATAGCCTATAAACTAATTGATTTTTTATAGTAGGGTAGGAGAAAATGTTATTTTTGTAATTTACTTCATCCTCGCGTGGCCTGAAACAACAGTTGTTAAACACAGGTGTTCTGTTTTATACACCTCGTGCCAGCTTACGAGTTACCAAGTATGTTACTTTGTGGGTGATTATTTTAGAAGAGCTTTTTTTCTATTTTTTAAATTGTTTTATGTGTTGCTGATAATTTGGGTTAAAATTATTTAAACTTGGCGCAACAACTCTAAAAGAATGTTGTTAGTTAATTGTTATAAACACAATCATGAATTATTGAATTATAGGATTTAGTTGATAATGGTATTCTCCTATCGTACCCCACAGTACTATATATATACCATATAGAATAATACCTTGAAGGAAACATGCATTTATCTTGTCTGTATAACTTATGGTCAATAATTTGGTAATGAACCGATCTTTCAAGCCCACGTTTCATATCTTCGTTGGTGATTCCACCTCTCTCTCTCCATAATTTTAAATCAGAGGTTATAACATCTGAGTGACAAGTACAATTGCCACCACATGAAGTGTAATTGGCAGCAGCTTCAGATATTGCATCCAAATACACTTGCCAATTAGGTTCTGAAAGTTGGCATGAATTAGCTTACTTGGTCAACATTATTGTTAAACATTAACTGGTATGTAAATCTTACTACTAGTGTTTAAATTACATATGTTTGTATTTAAACTTAAACATTAAAAATACCTGCATTTTAATATGTTTTTAAAATAAATATGCTATTTTTTTAAATTTCAAATACATGTATTTGTTGTTAAATTTAAAATACCTTCACTAATATTCAAATTTAAAATATAAATATACTTTAATACTTATATTTGTTGTTAAGTTTAAAATACATCCACTAATATTTAAATTAAAACACATGTATTTGTTGTTACATGTAAAATACACTACTTTTATTTAAATTTTAAATGGATACCTTTTGCACTGGCTCTGCTAAGATTGGCCCATATCACAGAAACGAATAATACAGTGTGCAAGGCAGATATTTTATAATGTTTTGAATGGAGGTGTAGCATGACAACAGTGGGTAACCTATAATTTTAGGAAGGAGATTGTTTAAGATTTGTAAACAATATTTTGATATGATCAGTCCGATACTATGTCAGAATTTTAAATGAGAAAAAACTGCATTAAAAACATACAAGCAAGTTGTTGTTAATTATGTTGTTAATAAGGCAAAAAAGCAGTTGAGTGCTGGTAATAAATACTACACCAAATTGCAGTAAATTTTATAAAATAAATATCTAAAACCAGTATTGTTGCATATACAGGATTTAGATTGTCAATTAACGAAGTATCAAGTGTTTTCTTCACGTTCATGCGCACGGCCTGTTTGACTTAAATGTTTTATTGGATCTACCCAGTTCCAACCTCTTGGTCGTTCACCAGTTACTCCTACACGATCTGCCATTTTCCTCTTTTGAGCTTTTGAAAGTTGCTCTTTTTTCTCTTTTACTTTAGCAACTGGAGCCTCTGTTTTTTCAGTATCAGTCACAATTTTAGGTGATACAACTTGTAATGGCTGCTCAGCCATTAACTGTTCGTGGTTTTCTTTAGCCCAATCTATGATTGTAAACACCATAGCGTCTCCCAACATAATTTCACATTGTTCTTTAAGTTGGTCCACAATGCTTACTTTTACATTAGTGAGAACATGATTGTTATAAAATGCATTCAAGTTTATTTCAGGAGCCTTTTCAGGATATTCTGGTGTCCATATAATCTCAAATAGAAACGATTTAGGGTGACCGTCTTCACCAATTTTGTATTGGAAACATGTCTCTGAAATTTGCTTAAAAGCAGTGTCATCTTCAAATATAGAAGCAAGTACTTCTCTCTCTTCTTCTTGCTGTTCATTAACAGCCATTACATTCAGTAATTTACTTTTAAAATAGCATTGATAAACAAAAATAACTTTTCAATTTAACAAATTTACTTAATTATCATATACACCTAAACGTAGTGAGTAAACTTTAATTTATTTACATATTATATTCCAAATTATAATAAAAGGACAAAAAAATATAATGCGTGCTGATAACACCTGTGTCAAATGAGAACACGTCGCTTGCCCTTTCCTAAATTATACCTTTCACGTAACTAATATTACAGCTGGCTGCCACGCGGACCGTTTAACATATTTTGAGCAATTGGTCAGGCTATAGCTACATACGCACAATCTCTTTACGAAATCGCATCCTTCAACATAAGTATTTGTATTATGGCCAAAATATAGGTTTCACATTACATTTAACAACTTATAAGTTTGCACAAAACTGAAAATGTACTTACATTGTGCAAAGCCCCATTAGATAATGTTTTTTTCTGACTTTTTTTTATCTATAATGAATAGAGCATGAGACGTAAGTAGCCACACCGAAACGGTATTTGGTTTTTGGCATATTTGTATTGTAATCTTCCGTAACGAATAGATACACAGCGATACATGCCTGTGACTTAAATACGTACGTTTCAGAAAAGACATAAGGGTGGCTGTAACGCAAATTGCGTATTGGTCGATCAGTTTGTAAGAAAAATATATAGAAGGCCATGCTAGAATTTAATGACAGTGTGCTTTAAGTAAAATGCAGTGCGGTTGATTCACATTACGTAAAAAGGGGGTTTTGTGACATAAAACCTACAATCACCATCAGCAATCAGGCCTTGAACGCCATTTTAGATTTTACCACAAACGTTACGGTTGCAGTTTACCTGCAAAAAAACAAAGAGAGGACGAAGTCTAGTACGTTGTTTAGTCGTTAGAGAGATAGTCGTGACTAGTTACATGTGAATAGTAACGTTTGGCGTTCACGTTTTACGCGCATGTTTGCAGAGATAGTAAATACAATAGTAAATCTATCGCCACTCTCACAGACCACAAGTGTTTATTTAGTTATTCTGTTGAAGAAAGAAACTAAAATCATGAATTCATTCTCAAGTGTTTTACGTCGTAACCATAAGGTAAGTTAGCTATTTCTTATTAGCCTAATGATCTTAATACCCAACTTGTATAATTGGCAAGATGAACCGCAGGAAAACACCGTGCGCACTAATTCCGAACCCCAAAAGCTAACAAAGTTTCGTTTCATTAATCATTGACCGATTTTTTACCTATCACATATTGGGAGTTAAGATTCAGAGTAGGGCGTGAATTCAGTTTACATGCGATTATCTCTTCGAGGGCATTCAACCATGCGAAAGTGCAAATGCAGACTGGAGTTTTCCCTAAATACAGGCCTGTTGGTTCCGAAAGTATGATAGGCCAGTCTAGAATCAAATCTGTCTATGTTTAAATATTAACCGTAAGGCTTAAAAGAAAAATTTAAACGATAGCGATGCCTAAGCTACGCCAGATTCGTATTTAAAGCCTTTGTCGCATTGTTGCGGTCGGGAGACAGGTAATGCCGCATGAAACTCAGGGCAGTTTTCTCATGTAGGAAGCTTGTTTTGGCGCACTCTAGTATCCGATTGCCGGTCGAGAAGGTACGCGGCGCTGTGAATGGCGTAAAGTACAAAGGGTAAAATTCTAACAAGTCAAGCGATAACAAAATATTTAAAGCGAACGATTTTTTATAGCTACCTGCACGCAACATGTTTTAGTTAGCGAAGTGTTACAAGAATCATTTCATGCTTTCAATCAAATACGCAGTTAATGTTTATTCAACGGTTCGTTAACTTAATGCAAACACGCATTTTTGTGTTCTATCCTAAAAATTAATATGTAACTATTTTTAATAGGTAAAACCAATACTAATGGTTAATCAATTCGTATAAACCATATAAAACACGTGTTTCGCTTGCGACGCTACAGAACGGCGTTCCTCTTTACAAGCTATATGCAGCAACGCTTTTAAAATCACAGGGCTGAGAAAAATCAAAAAAAATGCGTGGGAGTATTTAAATCGCCGATTTAAAGGTTGATGGAAAAGTTAACCGAAGCGTCAGAAATTGTGTTTTTCGTTATAAGTAGCTAAAAAGATGAGAATGTGTAACAGTGTCAAGATCGGTTTTACGATCTGTCGTCTTGATTTAATTATAGCACGCCCAGTATAAACAAAGAGCATTTTCTGCAGATTTCTTGCTTGAGTGCGGATCTTGGTGGTCATATAAGCATGCAGACTTTGGCCAAGCTAATTGCTTATCTTTTCCTTGCGTTGATATCCGTATTGGTGTTGTGCTGCATGAGGACAACGGTATTAATATACACCCGGCCCCCTCCACCGCCGCCGTGTGCTAGGAACGAAACGGAAGGTTACATCGAC
Source organism: Ciona robusta (assembly GCF_009617815.1). Classification (NCBI taxonomy): domain Eukaryota; kingdom Metazoa; phylum Chordata; class Ascidiacea; order Phlebobranchia; family Cionidae; genus Ciona; species Ciona robusta. The sequence goes on along the minus strand of NC_143242.1, from coordinate 3,286,849 downwards.
TCTGCTGGGTCATGGGGGCGATTAAAAAGAGCGGTGCAGTTTGAAACGGTATCACACTCTCCACACCATTACAACAAGCAACAACTTGAAGCATTCGGAAGGTACTTAACACAAGGTAATAGTAACCGCAGTGTTTTTTCATATTTCGTAATAAAAGCACGCTTACATTTTTCTACAGCGTTTCCAGCTATTTTTCACTCACGGTATGTCCGACATGACATTATAAACGGATACAGCATGCTGCTTGCCGTCCGAGGCAAGAATGCTTCTCTCCAGCCGTATTTGCTCATGGCCCATATGGACGTAGTACCAGTGGTCCAGTCAGAGTGGGTTTGGGAAGGATTTGGAGCAAATGAGTCGCCTGATGGTAACCGTATGTACGGCCGAGGTTTGATTGACAACAAAGGCCAACTAATGGTAAGTGTTGACTTTGGGAGTAAACAGTGAATATGTTTTAACCGTTTCCTAACAACTCTAATATTTTTGCATTATCGATATTAAAATACGATCGGGAAATATGGGATATAATGTGGTAAAGGTATCCCATGTTACCCCACACTACTATATATGTAAAACATTGACTGTCTGTATGTTTTGTAGTATAGTTTACTGTTAAGTGCCAACAGTGGCTGATATGACCGTGTAATAACAATAAACATCCATTTAAAAAATTCCGATTGCATGCAAGCCCACTTTAAACTGGCCAAATTATACCATAAGCGCTTATAATTATATTTGTTTATTTGTGAGTTCGCATCGATTATAACCGGGACTACGATTTGCAGGCTATCCTTGAAGCATTAAGTTATATGCTGAATAAAGGGGACCAGCCTGTAAGAAGCTTTTTCGTATCATTAGGCCATGACGAAGAGGTAATGCTGTGTTCTATTATTCTGAATATATACACCTTTAAATGCAAGACCTAACCCAGCACGTAGAATATATACTAGGGTGCTGGGGAGACGGTACTCGGCGTAAGACGCGCCTTTTTTAATCTTGTTTTACCAGTACCCATTTAAAGAAAAGGGAAAAACAGTAATATTCGACAGAATTTTCACGGTCCACAGTAAAGATGATAATTGTTGTTAAGTTTTTTGGAAATTGTTGTCCGTTAATACAGTTATGATAGTGCTAATTTAGTATCACCCAAAAACCGTCTTTTATTTTGATTTTGGAAATATTTGGCAATATATGCTTAAGTGTCCCATCTTCCCCCACTCTATCATAATATACACTTTTGCATATTCATATTTTGCTTTTCGTCTTAAGTACACATTTAATTTAGACAAATGTAAAGCCCGTTAAGTACGAATATGTAAATGTGAGTATATACGCCGTACCCTTGAGCGAAATAAGCAAACACAAATACCTGTAAATTGGACTTCGCAACGACAAATGTTGCAATTGGGGGCAAGGGTCGTGTTATTACAGATTGAAAGTTTGATAAAAAAAACAGAATCAAGCACTTATCACTAATAAATGTGTAACCAACAATAGGCAACTAAAATCTTACTGTTTCTTTAGAATTCTTGCTGAATCATGTGCTTAATATATAGTATAGGGTGGGGTTAGATAGGACACGTTTTCATTATATTATCTCGTTCTGGTTCGTCGTTCTCGTTCTCGTTCGTTCAAAGAATTATAAAACTGTATCCTCGCGACTCCCACAGACCGTTGTTAATTGTTTAAAACACGATCAGGATATTATGTGCCAAAGGTGTCTCGTCTTCCCCCACCCTAACTGTTGCAATGCATTATTCGTAAGTATAGACTGCCCAAAGAAATTGTACAACAAATGCTTGAAGCGCGTAAGGTCTGATTAATCTCGAGTCAACAGTTTATAACAATAATGAAAACCGCAGCTAAAAAATAATATATAGTAGGGTGGGGGAAGATGGGACACCTTTTCATTCTATTTTCTTGTCGCATTTGGTATAGTGAACAAAGATAATTCAAAAGTTATAAAACCGTTTCCTCGCGACTCCCATATAGACCGTTGTTATTTGTTTAAAACACAGGATATTAAAATATTGTGTGATAACGATATCCCATCTACCCCTACCCTACTATATACAGTTTCCCACATTTTTTATCTATAGCGTGTTCTAACAACTGTTGCTTTGCCGTTGATTCCCATCTCTATAAACAACACTATCTTCACTGTCGTTTTAGATGAAATAAATAAAAGTTATGCCACGTTATAGGTGGGTGGGGAAGACGGTGCAGCTCAAGTCGCTAATGAATTGCGCAGAAGAGGTTATAATCAGCTTGCTTTTATTGTGGACGAGGGCATGGTGGTTTTGGATGGACTAGTTCCTGGATTTTCCTTTGCAGGGTAGGAATATACTGTGTTGATGTTTCGGGAATGTGGGTTTAGAAGCCATGCTTTTATTTGACATTTTAATTCAAGTACTTTTTTCACTGAACGTGTTTTTGAGGGCTGTCGTTTTGCTGCTAATCCCCTTATCTTTGTTCTTACTAAAGTAACGAATTGTTATCATAAAACGTTTCATATATATCATGCTTGCAAATACTCTACATTGCAAACATCTAAAGCTTGCTATTTTTTAATTCTTAGTTTCTACTAATAACCTACAAAAGCTTTGTTTTATTATATAAAGTATATTAAAAAAAACAAAAACATAAACTGATATTTCCGTATTACAATATACAACGCGTTCATGCAGGGTCGGCGTCACCGAAAAGGGCTCCCTCAACTTGAACATATCAGTTCGTGCAGAAGGTGGCCATTCATCCATGCCACCAGCACAGTCGAGCATAGGAATCCTAGCTACAGCTATCAGCAGGTATGGTCTATAATGTCACCATATACTCAGTGGGTAAGCGTGCCTGTCTCTATAGCCAATAAGTCATAACTTAGAAATACCTGAAAGTTACATTTGTGGTAACTTGTAAGCGGACACGAGGTGTATGAAACAGAACACCCGTGTTATAGCGACTGTCGTTTTCCGTTCACGCGAGGATGATAAGGTTAATATATATATATATAGTAGGGTGGGGGAAGATTGGACAACTTTAGAACATAATATCCGAATGTTGTGATCGTGTTTTAAACGATTAACAACAGACCATGGGAGTCGTGAGGATACATTTTATAATACTTTAAATGTCTTTTGTTTACTACCAAATGGGACAAGAAAAAAAAAAGAAAAGTTGTCCCATTTTCTACCACTCTACTATAAATTTAAATAATCGACCAAATTTAGTCTAACGCGAAATATTACAACTTAGGTTGGAATCCAATCCTCACCTCTTAATATTTGACGAACTAACGGAAGATTTTGTCGAAAAAATAGCTCTGGATCTTCCGTTCCCCCTTAACGTCATATGCTCAAACATTTGGATTTTTAAAGTAGGTTAAATAAGAAAACAACATGTGAATAATAAATTAACATTGCATGCTGCAGCTTATGTGCATTGGCAAACATTTTATAAAGTTTTTCGAGTTTAAGAGACTGATGGTGCCGTTTTAAGGCAAAGATTTGTCAGTGAAAACAATTCATTAGACTTAATTTCTGAGTTCGTATTTTATAGCACTTGATCTGTTACAAAAATCTCCTAACTTTATGAGCAGTATAGACCAGAGACAGACATGACTTATAAAGAGATACGGCCTTATAATACACATCTATCTCTATATTAGCCCGTGGGCCAGTTCACAAAATTTATTTATCATTTTCAGCCGCTTATTAAATGGGTGCTGTCAAAAGGCATGACGAAGTCCATGATACAAACTACAACTGCAGTAACTATGATACACGGAGGGTTGAAGTCCAACGTCATACCACCATCCGCATGGGCGATTGTCAATCACCGCATACATCCAAGTCAAACTATTCAACAGGTGAAAACTCGTTATGTTTATTATGTAGATAACAGTCTGCACTGTAGATTAACGTTTATAGGTAAATATAGTAATGGACAGACAGTTTGCCCAGCATACAATGCGCCGCAGTGGCGAACTTAAAAACCCTAGCCATGCAGGTCTTGTCCATCAATAAACCGTTCGTATACGAAGCTTATGAACGTTATACAAGGCCAGATACTTGTTTAGACCGTTCAGTTATATTAAATGTAGGTAAAAGGTCCTTGTCGAGGACTTTGGATTTAAGCTAGAATTGTCCCATTACCCCAACACCAATGCTGCTTATCTACGTTGTTCATATACTAGCACTGCGATTAATGTGACTCCATCCTATACTCTATCTCCGACACAGTGTTTACTCCATATACAACGTTTGATTTCCTGTTTATTCGACGTTTCTAAATTCTAGATTATTGACCGTGATATTGCTGTTATCAACGACGATCGAGTTCATGTGGAAAAGATGAAAAACTTTGTTGCCGCTGAAGCGCATCCTGTATCTCCACACGATCCGACCAAGGACTGGCCATACCATGTGCTTGAAAAGTCTGTTCGCCAGATTTACCCCAAGGCTGTGGCTCTTCCAGGTACGCGAGTGTTAAGTTTTTCGCGTAATAATTATTATAAACAGACCGAACATATAGTACTGTGGCGTAGAATGGGACATGTACCTTCAACATATATATAACACTAAAATATTCTGATCGTGTTTTAGAACAATTAACAACGGTGTATGCGGGGAGTCGTTAGGTTACGGTTTTTTAATTCTTTGAATGTGCTTTGTTTACAATCAAATGGGACGTATTTGTTTCGTCAAATTTAAACAATATTCTATTTTCAGTATCCATGGTCGCTAACACTGACACAAGACATTTCCTCGACTTCACGAAGCATATCTTCCGTCACAACCCAGTCAGATTACATGTCAAAGAATTGTCAATGTAAGTTTACACATATGTATATTCAGCAATTGAAAAAGTGTATACCATACACACATTGAGTGTCATTTAACAACCGTTTTGCTGTTGATTCCCTTCTCTTTGTATAGTTTCGTTTAATACTATCTTCGCTATTGTTTCAAAGAGATAAAAAAGTATGCTAATAATAAAATTCGTGTTCTAGTGTAGTATATATTGCAGTGTAATATAGTAGGGTGGGGGAAGACAGGACACTTTTAGCACACGATAGCCCAATATGTCCTGATCGTGTTTTAAACAATTAACGACGGTCTATGAGATTCGTTAGGATACGGTTTTGTAATTCTTTATGTGTTTTATGTGTACCACCAAAAAAAAAGAAAAGGTGTCCCATCTTTTTCCGCCCTACTATATAGTAGGGTGGGGGAAGACGGGACATCTTTTCATTCCATTTTCTCGTCCAATTTTGTAGTTAACAAAGAACATTCAAAAAATTATTAAACCGTACCCTTACGACTCCAATAGGCCGATGTTAATTGTTAAAAAAACGATTAGGATATTTGGATATTATGTGCTAAAGGTGTCCCGTCTTCCCCTACCCTACTATATATAAAAACGTTTTTTTTTTGTATAGTTTATTTGGGAGTTAAATTAATTTATTGTAGTATAGTTTCTAAGACAATCTAATTCTAAGCATTTAAATGCAATTACAGGATACATGGCCGTGACGAATTTATAACAAGATCAAGCTTCGAATCTTCCATAAACTTTTTCTATCATCTGATGTTGAATGCAAACGAAAAGGGTGATGTTCTTCCACCTCTAGAACATACTACTGAACTATAATGTTAGCAAATATAGTAGGGTGGGGTAAGATGGGACGCCTTTTTCATTCCATTTTCTCGTCCCATTTAGTAGTAAACAAAACACATTCAAAGAATTATAAAACCGTATCCTCACGACTCTCATAGACCGTTGTTAATTGTTTAAAACTCAGAGAATTATAAAACCGTCTCCTCGCAACTCTCACAAAGACCGTTGCTAATTGTTCAGAACACGATCAGGATATTTGAATATTATTTGCTAAAGGTGTCCAATCTTTCCCCACAGTGCTATCCATCTTGTTTTCTGTAGTTGCAGGACAGGTGTTACTTACGTTGCATTCCCTCAAGCACTCTATACTTTGTGTTCTCGCTATATTATGTCTTCTTCAAACGCCTTCGACCAAACTATGCATAATCGTTTAATTAACCTTTTATTACTTGCTGTATGTTGTTACTAGTGAATTAACAATTCAAATAAAACGTTTGAAGTTTTATTGGGTGCTTTTTCCTTAACAGCAATATATATATATACCCCTCTGAAACGTTGTTCAGATCCATTTAAAACTAGTTCTTGAAAAATGCGCCAATGACCGCAACAACAGCTAGAATACACGATCTATATTCACAACAGGTAAACCCGAAGTGCAATTTTACAGTTTAAATACACCATTCGTGAAACAGGATTCGGTTATAGAAACACAGTTCCATAATACATCATCTTAATATTCCAATGCGAGTTTAACGACCACGAGTATAATGCCCAGTGACCAGTATTGAAATATAGAGCACATGACTTGCAATATACGTTTCCAATACTCATGAATTTGAATGGCGTTTGAGAAGTTAGGACTATTAGTTCTCTAGCCACGGTCTGCATACTCTGTTTACAACACA